>NC_080735.1:5026416-5268916 GCF_019097595.1 Hemibagrus wyckioides
TATATTTTCTTTTTGTTTAATGTTTATTTTTATTTTCTGTTTATTTCCTATCAAAAACTTTTTTTTAACATTTCCTTTTCTTTCTGTCCGTTTAGCCTCAAATCTATTGCATATAAATTCGTGATAGATCCGTTTATTCTAAAAAAAAAAAATAAAAAAGTAGAGTTTTGTGAGTCCCTACTGTTCATTTCATCTTCAAAAAACAAGCAATAAATAAATAAATAAATAAATAGACCTACAAACACCACAATTTACAAGTTTATGAGTCCCAAGAAATCTTTTTACCCTCAACAAAATACAAGACCATGAAACAGAGAAAAGATATATTGAGGATATATTATAAAGACAACATTTATGCACGTTATGGTTGCCAGCTAAATGTAATAATGTAACCATGGCAACGACTGGTGATCTCTAAAAACAACTACACAATAACTGTGAAGAAAATGTTAGCTACAAACAATAATAAACATTAGCTAAAAAAACAGCGGTCCTGTCTGCTATTTTTCTGGATTTCCCTGAACAGAACAGGGACTTCAGAAGAAATCCTGACATGGTGCTGTTAATAATTGTCAGTATTTAACATAAATGTACACTAAAGTGACCACAATATTATTTATTTTTACTATTGCAGTATATTATCGTTTATTCACCTGGCTAGCTGAACTACACTGCTGCTTAATCAGATACTCAACACCAATATTTTTATAGTTCGTGCCCGAGTTCAACACTACTGTAATAAGTAGTACTCAGTCTGGGCTGTAACCTGAAAGCCTGAGGGAAAATGACTCGAATTCTGCTTTTAGATAAGTTTAATTACAGTAATTACGAATGTGAGAATACCTGCAGAAGGTTCAGCCTCCATGTTTTTCCGCCAGAATGTTTTTCTACAGTGGCGCCGGACTTAAACGTGTAAATAGACTTGCTGCGTTCGATGACGGACAGCTGGAGTAGTTAATTATAGTGATTTGTGCAGTTTAACTGGGAGAGAAACAGAAACGAGAAAACAACGGCAGGTCAAAGGTCAAAGGCTGAATGCTCCTTTTGAACTTGTCATGCTAAAATATATGCTTTGCTGTACACACACACACACACACACACACACAAATGCTCTCATGGATGAAGAAGATTTCCCATTCTTAGCCCATAATGCAGTGCTTCATTTCCCACAATGCAGTGCAGTGTCTCAGGTGGCAAAGAAGCCTGGTCATTTATCATCCCACTGACAAAAAGAGACAAAATAACAGACCACACCACACACACACACACAAACACTAACCAGATAACATGATACCTTCAGAATCAAACTGCTGGTGTGGGCAGTCAGGGATGGAGTCAAACAGAAGGAAAGGTCAAAGGTTTTTTTTTTTTTTTTGAGTTGGATTGAAAGCCGAGTTCTGGGCTTATTAACTTTGCCATTCAGAAGCGATAGCGATTTATTGGGGGGCCAAGCACTTTCCCACATTCTGTAGATCCAGGTCAATTAAAAAAAATTTTGTTCTTCTCCATTAAACCAGAGCATAAATCTCTCAGTTAAGTATTCGTACTTATGCCTGATGCCGGTTATTATGCGCTTACGAGTCATTAAGGCAGGTTGAGAAGGGTGTATTAGGAACCGTGTTGGGTGTGAGATTTGCTTTTAAGTGCAGATTAAAGGGAAGATCCCCCGAGACTCATCCTGTCATCTCTTAAAAGCTTTACATGCATGACATACTGCAAAACATCAGCAGGGATTAGGTTCATGACCACACACACGAACACACACACATATATGTGCATGCACACACACACACACACACGCACACACGCATGCATACACAAACTTTCTGTGAGTCAAAATAGTTCACCTTCTGTCAAGTGCTTAAAAGTATAAAAGCTTAATAAAGATGAATCTAACAAATCTATCGCAACAATTTTCTACTTTTTTAATGGGTTTGTAAATAAATACAAATAAATAAATAAATAACTAAAAGAAAAGGTAGAATAAAGAAGAATTATTGACTGAAAAAAAACTTTTGGAAAAAAAAAGAATTTAGGTGAGAAAATAAAACATTTATGAAGGGGGGGCGAAAACAAAAAGTATAACAAAAAAAAAATTATAAAAAATTATAGAAGGGCTGAAAGAAAAACACGTTTAAATTAAAAAAGAAAATGGAAGGAAGAATGAAAAACAAGGCAAGAATAAAGAAAGAAAGAAAGAAAGAAAGAAAGAACAGCACTGTGAGAAATGGAAGGGCAAAGAAAAATATTGGAGAAGAAAGAAAAAGACAGAACATTTAAATAGTGGGAAGAAAAAGAAAGAAAGAAAGAAAGAAAGAAAGAAAGAAAGAAAGAAAGAAAGAAAGAAAGAAAGAAAGAAAGAAAGAAAAGCACTGTGAGAAATGGAAGGGCAAAGAAAAATATTGGAGAAGAAAGAAAAAGACAGAACATTTAAATAGTGGGAAGAAAAAGAAAGAAAAATGAAAAATAAGGTGAATGAAGAAAGAAAGAAAGAAAGGGAGGGAGTGGGAAACTAGAAGAAAAAAAATGAAAAAAGAGAAAGGACAGAGAGAGAGAGAGAGAGAGAGACAAGTGTGAATGCCAAAGTGAGAGTGACACATGGACAGCAAATGAGACAAAGGCTCTGTCTCTCTGTTTGTCTCTCTCTCTATGTCTGTCTCTGTCTGTCTGTCTGTCTGTCTGTCTTTCATAAATGTACATGATATAAAATGTTCTTTTTCTTATTTACATATATACACATTTAGTCTTCGCTTAATAAAACAGATAGAGAAAGCTAAAAATGGCCGCTTTAATAAAGCTGTACTCTGGGTTTAATAACATCGCATTTGCTGTAATGGGACGAAGCCGATTGGCCGTAACAAGCGAGCGCTCTTAATGAAACCGTGTTCTGAGCTAAAGAACCTCCTGATGCAGGGATTGAAGATCTTTTAAACTATCTGTAGTTTATTAGTGTTTAAAATGAAACGTTTTGATTACACGCTGAGCTGAATAGGAGCAGGAGAGGAATCTGAGCCGTGTGTTTGGGAGACGTGAGCTTCCTCTTCTGTCTCTTTCTGCTTTAGAATTGTTTAGAAATTCTTCTGTGTACTGCACCTGGCTGTAAACATTTCTCCTGAACTGCAGGGATTTGTTCTGGGAATAAACACCATTACCTTTCAGATAAGGTCAAAGGTCAGCCTACGGTCACTAACTACACTTACGTCATCAAGTGAGTCAGTTAGAGACAAAGCGAGATAATTTAAAGTTTAAAACATAATAACTTAGGATAAGATTATTTGGATGATGATAATAATAATAATAATAATAATAATAATAATAATAATAATAATAGAGCATTCAAGGGAAAAAGAAAAGGAAAAGAAAAAAGAGAGAAAAGGAAAAGAAAATGGAAACAAAAGAAGATGAGAAAAAAGAGGAGACAAAAAGGAGGAAAAAATAAAAAACATAAAATGGAAAAAAATACCATGAAGATAAAAAAATGAAAAATATAATAAGAGTAAAGAAATCACAGAAAATATAAAAATAAATAAAAATAAAAGGGAAATGAAAGAGAAATAAATTAAAATAAAAGCAGAGAAGGGGGAAAGAAAAAAAAGAAAAGAAATATGAAAGTGTGAGTGTGTGTGTGGGGGGGGTTATAAATAGAGTCATATTTTAAATAGCAAATAAATGATAAAGAAGATCAATGAGAAAAACATAGGACCATAAAATTTAAGACAATAAATAAGAAACAAGGAAATTAAGCTTTGCCCCTGCTGACCTGTTAGAATGCTTAATCAAGCCATGGCAATTAATCTGAAAACATCTATGCCAGTCATGAACTTAGCAGTTTATATTTTCTCACTTTTTATCACAATGAAGTGGTTCGTTTTCAGCAGGTGGTGTGAATTATTATCCTAACAAATCCTTCAAACCCTTTTAACAGAATTAGCAGAAGGCAGAATTGGTGAAAACCAGCAGGAACATTTAAACAGAGCAGAATTGAAGCCTTTTTGCTAACAACACTGACCTAATGAGGTTTAGAAAAGTCTAAATATGAACCACGCGCCGTATACAGGTTGTGTAGATAAACAACAGATTAACTTGAAATGAAGAGGCCAGCTGTGGAACCAGAAATCAAACAGATGACTAATTCTACTAACACAATGTTTTATTTCAATATATTTACAGATTTTTATGGAGAATAAAAACATATGTATATATATATATATACTTATATATATACTTACTTATATATGCTACTTAAGCATTCATCTAGAGGGATCGGATCAGGTTGAGGGGTCACTGGGCACAGAAGTGAACAGTTCCTTGAGTTTGGCAAAGGCATGATCCACCTTAAGGGTCCAAACAAAGGGAGTGGAAGAGGAGAAAGGGCAGACTGGATGTATGAGGAGTGATAAATGGAGCTCCATTTGACAATTTTCCATGCCAACCAGTCTATGTGGGGGTTGAGCTACTACCAGGGCAGTACGTGTTGGTGGAATGGATCCTGCTAAAGAACAGTGCCCAGTGTGTTTAATGAGAGTTTAGTCTTTTGGTAGTTTGGATGTAGGATGGGTTTTTGTGATCGGTCTCCTTAAGCCAGTGCCTCCAGTCTTTCAGAGCCAACTTAAACACCAGCAACTCATGATTTTGCAAATTGGCAGAGTATAGATGGTGAGATAAGAGGTTGAGATTTCTGGAACTGTGTATTAGAATACCCAGACTTGAATCCTAGGAATTCACCTAGAGAGGTCAGGTTGAGAGGTCACTGGAGACTGAGGTAAACAGTTCCTTGAGTTTGGCAAAGGGGTGACACACCTTGAGGGTAGAAACCATGCCAACCAGTTTATGTAGGGGTTAGGCGACTTAAGCAATCATTTTGAAGGGTGAGGTTGAGGGGTCACCTGGGAAAGAAGTGAACAGTTCTTTGAGTTTTGCAAAACCATGATCCACCTGGACGGTCCAAACAAAGGAACTGTAAGAAGAAAAAGGGCAGACTGCAGGTAGTGATAAAGGGAGCTCAAATGTTTTCCATGCCAACCAGTCCATGTAGGAGTTGGGCTACTTAAGCATTCACCTAGAGGGGTCAGTTTGAAGGGCCACTGTGGACTAAAGTGAACAGTTCGTTGAGTTTGGCAAAGATGTGATCCACCTTGGGCTTTCAAACAAAGGAAGTGAAAGAGGAAGAAGGGCAGACTGCAGGTAGTGATAAAAAGTGCTCTTGTCAAGTATTTTCCATGCCAATCAGTCTATGTAGGGGTTAGGCTACTTAAGCATTCACCTAGAGGGGTCAGGTTGAGGGGCCACTGGGGACTGGGGTGAACAGTTCCTTGAGTTTGACAAAGGGGTAATCCACCTTGGGCATCCAAACAAAGGAAGTGAAAGAGGAAGAAGGGCAGACTGCAGGTAGTGATAAAAGGTGCTCTTGTTAACTATTTTCCATGCCAACCAGTCTATGTAGGGTTAGGCTACTTAAGCATTCATCTAGAGGGGTCAGGTTGAGGGGTCACTGGGCACAGAAGTGAACAGTTCCTTGAGTTTGGCAAAGGCATGATCCACCTTAAGGGTCCAAACAAAGGGAGTGGAAGAGGAAAAAGGGCAGACTGCATGTATGAGGAGTGATAAATGGAGCTCCATTTTCCATGCCAACCAGTCTATGTGGGGGTTAGGCTGTGTGTCTGAGTAGCAATTGGTACATAGGGAAGAAATGAGGTTCAGGTGGATTTGCTCACAGTGATGTAGCAGGGTGGTGCTGGGGATTATATGTACCAAGAATCTTCCATCCAGAGCTTTAACAGTGATGAGGAATTTCAGTGGTTTGACATGGTCCACAGTCTGGGAAACAAGCTAGTCCTACTTACTGAAAATCGGTGAAAAAGAGAAACACTTCACACTTGGTGCACTGAACCTTGATGATGTCCTTGCAGCCGGGGATTTTGCATGTTTTCACAGTAGACAGGCCTCTGTGGCAGGTGCCTCAGCCTCATTTTCTTCTTCATTTGCCTCTTGGTTTGCTTCATCTGAAAACTATCAATAAATCAATTTTGAATATAATTAAAATGCATTGCAATGTTTACTTATATGATGTAAAATGTAATCACAAATTCATGAATGTCCTGAATGGTTTGGACTGCATGGAGACTACACCTGAGGCTGAATCATCTGACTTGTCCTCAATGTCTTCCACTATTGATCTTCCCTTCCAGCTGATTCTCCTGATTCTCTACTGTCTTTCTCATCCTCATTGATGTGAAGTGGTAATGCCTGGACTGCCAAACATGTCATGCATCCAGGAAAGAAAGGTTGAAGGAAAAAGAAGAAAAGGACTTGTAAGCAAATATAAATATGCCATTGTTTATGTTTAACTCCTCCCTTTTAGAAACAACATTTACCCTTAGGCTGTGTTTTTTGTATGTGTCTGTGGGATAGTGAGGGGTAAAAATTTATGTGTTCTGATGCAATGCCATGCAACAGAAGATAAATAATATACTTCAGGTATGTACAGAAAATACTTTTCTGTCAATCTAATTGTATACTTTAATGTAGTGCCTTTTGTGCGTTAAGTACACTGTAGTTCATATACTTTTTACATACTGAATCTTACAAGTGCAAATAAATAAATAAACATGTGTTATGATGTAATACTACAAACAAGGTACACTTCAATGATGTTACTACTATATTAATAAAGCCACCAGGATAGTCACCGGTCACTGACACAAATTGAGTGAAATCCTTTAAGTAGACTTGTTTGATAGACATTGATGGCATTTACCGTTATAAGTAGCAAGTTAATGTACATGGTCTATCAAATAAGTAGCAAGTAAGTGAATCAAATTTGAGGGTATGTTTAGAATTCATTTCAGGTATAGTGTCTTAGCACAGAGCATGAGTCACAGTTGGCAGACTTCCTTGCCATGCAAAAGGCCTGGGTTCATTTCCTGGACAAGGTAGAATTGGGACCTGAAGGTTGTGCTTAGATTTTTCTATTTATACCACAGTGTAGCTGGATTCTCAAATCTAACTGGTCAGAAGGTTTACCTTATTTTCATGTTCCAACTGAAACAAGCCTGTTCTAATATCATATTGTTTCTATAGTAACAGATGTTGTTTTAACTAAGTCATTTTCTTTTGATTGGCAGCATTTAGAAACATTTATAGAAGGAGGCTCGGTTGTAAGCACACCCTGTCGCGGTTACGCTTTTCATTTTCCTCAGTAAAATGAGAGGTTGTGCTTTGTGTCTATGTGTGTGAGTGAGTGAGTAAGAGTGTGAAACAAACAGACAGACAGACAAAGAGAGAGAGAGAGAGAGAGAGAGAGAGAGAGAGATATGGCTATTATGTTCATGAGAACAGGAAGTAACTTGTCTCTAGGACATATAGTTTCTCAAATGCTAACAATAAACTGTATGACTTTTCATACATTAATAAATTTGACAGTATTGTGGTATAAGTGGAATAAAACACTGCACATCATTCTGTTATGGTACAATTATTAATTTCAGGGGGTTGTGACACTCAACTGTGTCATATTACACCACCCAAACTCCACCTGCAAGACTGCATTATTTCCAGTCTGTGTTATCCCTTTGTTGATTGCATAAGTTTTATTTATTTATCATCTTTATAACATATTCAGACTCAGGAGGGTTTACTTATGCAGCAGTTCATGCAGTGTCCTTCATCAAGGTTGCTGAAAAGATTCAAATATTATTTCTTATGCATTTTAAGGCATTTTTTTCTTGTGACAGAATGAGGTGAAGTTAATGTTACTACTCTGAAACAGCAACAGCAAGGATTTTATTCCTTTAACCAATTATCCATCCATTTTCTGTACCACTTATACAGGGTTGCAAGGAGCTTGGAGGATATCCCAGGGGGCTAAGGATACAAGGTAGGGAACACCCTGAATGAGATGCCAACCCATCACAGGGCCCAATCACACACAAGATGCCAATCTGCCTACATCTCTAAACTGGAGTACCCAGAGGAAAACCCTTGAAGCATTGGGCAAATATGCAAATTCCATATACTCAGGGTGGAGGCAGGAATCAGACCCCTGACCCCAGACGCATGTGATAACAGCAAACCTAAAGTTACAGCTTTACCTGTCGGTATTAGAAAGCACTGACTCTAAAAACTCCTTCTGTAAATGTTCACCTGAAAGAAAACTTCACCATATCGAATACAAGTCTTTTTAATCCATTTATATCGAGCGTCCTTCGTACAAGTCCCTGTTAACGAGTGCATTAATATAAACCTGGGACCTGCAGCTATGATATTGTCAAGCTGCTGTTTCCAAAATGAATCAACACTTTTTGATGGATCAGAACCAGCCTTTTTTGACTTACACAGTAAAAGTAATTGAATTACTGTACATCACGCTCACCACAGTTAATTAATAGGCTGTGTTTTTCTTCATTAGTAGCTTTAGGAGCTCATCTTCTCTTCCCAATCGTTCTTGTTCCATCTTCTCTTCACGGCTTAATGATGAGGAGGTGGAAATCCCCAAGAGGAGGATGAGGTCAGTATCACATCCTGGGTGGACGAATAATGAGGACAGAAGGACTTAATTTTTCAGTTTTGTAAGACAGGAGTCTAGAGTTCTCTCCATCAGCTCTTCAGCTTCAACATGTGATCAAAGAAAAGTCAAAGCTCCTCTCAGCTTCTTATTTATAATTAGCTTCTAACTGCCTGATACTAAAATCTCCCCAAAAGTGGCTTTTTTATGAGCTCTCAGGGGACGAGTCAAATTTCTCATTTCAGAAGAAAACACATTTAAAATATGATTAAATGCATCAGATGAAAAAGTCCATTTTCGGAATTGCTTGATGATGAGTAACTTAATTCTTTTATAACTTATCCAGCTTGCTAACTAGCCATTAAATTTATCTAGCAGATATCGAGCTTGCTTGTCTCCTGATTTTGAAATAAAAAAAATAAAAAAAACAAGTACTGCACGGCTAATTTGATGAGCTTGTTAGTTATTAGCAATGTGTGGTGAGCTAGCATTGGAAATACAGCTGTGTCAGAAGCAAGGCAATGACTACCAAACATGTAGAAAACTTATGCAGCTTGCTAACATGCTAGCAAAACATGCAGGTTAAAAAAAGGAGAAAGTTTAGGAATAAATACAAATCTACTAAAATAAGGACTAGCAAACTTACTCAGATTTGAGAAGGGCACTTTTTTTTGCAGGAACAGAACAATGACTGGGTAACTAGCATTATGGATAGCTTGCTAAGCAGTGCAAAAAGGTAAAAGGCTTACAATTGTGAAAAAAACAGACAATATCAGAAACAGAGTGCTTTGCTATAATAGCCAAATAAAAATGTCAGGAATTGAAGTATACCTGGTTAATTAGTGGCACACATGGTCATCTCGCTAACTAGCTAATTCAAAGTTCTGAAGAAAAGACTGCATCAGAATTTGAGTGCCTTGTTCACTAGCATGATAGTTATGTAGGGCAGAACACAATAGTTTAAAAGAGAAACTGTCTGTCTATCTGACTAGCAAAGTTACCACTGTATCTAACTTCTCAAACATTTGTGCCTTGTTAAACAAGTCAGCATGCTAACTAAACTAAATATCCCAATGATTTCTGATTAATTTGTGTGATGTCTGGTTTATCTGGCCTAACAAGAAAATTAGCCAACTTGCAAGCTATCAAACTAAAGTTTCTTGGAAGCACAGTTCACAAAATTGAGTCACTCTTCAATGTTAATTACTTAGAGTTTTAAAATGCTTTTTGTCACTAGTTCACAGTGTGAAGTCTTCCATGTCAATTTATGCTTATTTAATGTACTAACATCATCGAGAAGCAATCAGAATAAAATCACGTGTTGCTCTTGAACACAACGAGACTTGTTATTATTCACATTCACTAATGCAAATAATCAATGACGTCATTATTTCCGTAACATTCCGCAGTTTTTCTCTGTAACAATAAAGCTGTTAGAGTACAACATCTGTATGTGGTCCTTTCAATGACTCTTATTGTGGTGGCTGAGTAAAACAGATTGTAAATCCCTCATCAGCAGAATAACGAGCATTAGCATGTGTTTCACACACATAGACACACAGGCTTACAACCACACTAACGGGAGGGAAATCCACCTTTCTCACGCCATTTATTTTCTTATTACTGCCTCGGATCTCACCACACACTTCTTAGCGCTTGTTCTTTAAGGCATGCAGGTTTATTTACTTCATTATCTCCTCTGCGCTCACGGTGGAGGACGTAATGAAGCGTGTGTTAGCACAAAACCGTAATCTACTTTAGCAGAAGCTAAACTGCCTCTTTAACGATCTTTAATGATCACAAGCTTGCCTTGATCAAGTCCTGAGGAGATTTCACTTCTGTTTAACGTGCATGAGACAAAAATAAAGTATAAAATTAGCACAAGGAAATTGCAGGATAAACAAGAGGAAGCAAAGGGATGAGGGTAAGAATGTTTCTGGAAGGTCCATTCTGGTGTTTAGCAAAGTGTTTGGGTTTAAAGACAAACTGTGTATCCGCAACCATACTCTGATAAAATCTTCAAATAAAAACAACCCAGTTTAAATGTTTGCAATTGGGTAAACAGCTTCTCCCACCATTTTATTGCTGTTTTAAAAAGTAAACTGCCAGAGGAATTAAGCAATGACTTGAGAACTAGGATGGTAATTAGCCAGCTAGCAACATTTTTGAAAAAGAAACTGTCATATGAGGAGTACTTTAGTGTTATATACACCGTGTGAAGGTGTTAGCAGAGGTTTCCTGAAGTGTGTGACATGAAGACCTATGGGTCTGGCGATGAAAAGTTGAGCAGTTACAGATCCTGATTGCTTGTTCAGGTGGTTAGAATCCTTGATCCTTGTCTTTCACATTTGTCTACCAACATGTCTGAACACTTAAAGAAAATACTTGCCACTTTTGACTAGTAAAAGTAAGTATCTTATCAGTAAGTATCTTACTGCAGATGTTTGATGACTTGAACCCCTTTGACTGAGTTCGGAAGCAGCGGAATGCTGCTGACTTCCACCACATTCACTTTAGTTCTTGTAAATATTTAGCTGGTGATGGTTCCTTCTGCACTAGCCAACAAAGTACCCAATCAGACATAGTCTACTCAACTGCCCAAGTATCGCTTCCCCACAGACAAAGTTCTTTACACTGGCAAAATTGTGGTCTGCTGTGCTGAGATAATCCGTAATCCAGGCCATCACTTGGGGATCCACTTTCATCTCTATCAGCAGGAGGTACCAGATGGTGTTAAGTGCTGGAGAAATCAAATGCATAATCCCCACAGCACCCCCCGGCTTATCCTAGGGAGAGTTTGCCCTCTACTCCAACTGCTCCTTGTAGTTAAATTGCAGGGGGTCCAGTGTGTCACAGACCTCTGGACTCGGAAGATGGATGACATGTAGTACCTGCCGTTTTTCATCAGTTGGATGCTTCTCAGCTCCTTCCTGACCTGCCCTGTGGTGATGGTGGGGACATTAGAATATAAACTCCTGAAATACAAAATTTGAGAATGTTTGGTCAAGGAAAGAAGGGGGCGTGGGATATGGGGAAAGGGTAGGGCAAGATGGGTGGACTGGTAATGGCGAGTTTACATGGCATGATTTCCAAAGTCATCGGATCATGGTTGTTTTCACACTGAACGACTATCTAGGGGAGCATTCAACTACTGCTGTGTTCACATTGCATGATGGATCGGAGACAGGAGGTTACACACTGCATGACTTCACAATAGGAAGAATCAACGACAACTCTGTCTGGTCCGCAAACCACGTTTCACAACTGAACATATGCGAGAAATAATAAGGAAATAACACGTTCTTGCGCGAGACTGGAAATGTTTCCCTGCAAGAAGTTCGCCATCCAAATGTTCTGTGCAGGGAACAAGGATTGTGTGTTCTGTATAGTTGAACAAATGAATAATATTACAATGTGCTGCTGCTGATGTGGCTGGTTAAGCAAATGTTTCTGCTTTATTTCTGTTTGATGCTATTGTATAGCTTATCTATTCTGATATAACTATACTTAAGACATTTTTTCTGATTAAAAACCTATAAACTCTATTAAATTATAATATTGTGCTCCACCTGAAGCCGTGCTTGCTGATATTGTGGTCTATAACTCCTCCTCGAACTCCCTGCTGCCCTGTATCTTGCTTTCTCATTGGCTGTAGGTCATCGCCAATGTATTTTTCAATCAGAACTCATTTCACACTGCAGGATTTTGAGTCTAGATATTTAGCATGCCAAATATTTCACGGGTGTCAGCGATACACTGCCAACTCTCTCAGATCGTGTTATTGGTAATTCACACTGCACCATTGTCACTCGCGTGTACAAACTCCGATTTGCCTTCGATTTTGGGCATTTGTCTGTGACTTTGCAAAACTTGTCGGCGAGTGAAAATCAGGGCAAGTCAAACTTGTTGGCTCTGTCCTCAATATCTTTTGCTGGGTTGGTCTGAAAAAAAAGAAAAAAAAATTCCATCAGAATTTGTGCCTTGTGCACTAGCATTAAGCAGTGTGGAAACTAGCTGGCTCACTGTTCAGAAAAGAATCTCAGCCTGGCTCAGTTGAAGGATAATTAGCCAGATGTCTATCAAGTTATCAAAACTAGTCAAAATCAAGATCTTTTGCTGGGTTGCTGACTTTTTTGGTCTTTTTTGGTTTTTCTTTATGGTGTTCTGTTTTCTTTCAGATTTTTTATGTATTCCACTTTCGCCTCTTTCATCTGAATAGTAAACGTGTCCTGATATGCCTCGACTCCACCCGGTCGGCATCCCTGAAGGCTGTCGCTTGTTGGTGTATTCAGTCATTGTCAACATCATAGGGCTTTCAGGCTAATCAGGATTCTGTACAGCACTAGCAGCTTGCTCCTTGTGGAGACAACTTTTCAAGTACTTGTTAACACTTTATTACCATTGTATCCATGGGTATGCTGATGAGACACAACATACAGAGAGCTTCTGAAACATGCAACTGCATAATACAGCATATCACCATAATAAATAGCCAAATCTAATTAGCATTAAACACATAATCAATTTGCTAACTACCTAACAAAATGAACTCAAATTTGAAACAGTTAGTCAGTCAAAAAGCAATGACATGATAATTTTCCTCAATGTTCAGACAGCTTTTTAGCTAGCAACAGAAACTAAAAGTTGGGCAATGTCTGGCTAACTAGCATTATGGCTAGGTAGTTTCCAGTTAGCTCAGTTTTGATAAACAGACTACATTAGAATTTAAGCAATGCGTTACTAACTATCATAATTTCCCTTTGGGATGAATAAAGTATCTATCTATCTATCTATCTATCTATCTATCTATCTATCTATCTATCTATCTATCTATCTATCTATCTATCTAATGGATAAGCTATCTTACTTTTCTGAAATTGACTGATGATTAGCAAAATGATAAGATAATTATCTGTAATACTTTAGAAATGTAGGTAACAAGAAAGCTGTAAAGATAGCATGTCTTGTTAGCTCCATTTTGATAAAAACAAACAAACAAACAAATGTCTTCAGAATTTTTCGCAGACTAGCATGAGATCAAGTGTGCTGACAGTTTAGTACACAACTAAGCTAGTGGCTAGTTAGCATGATATGTAATAAATGTTTTGACTAGCCAGGCATTGTTCAATTGTTAGCTCAAAGTAGCAAAATAAACTTAATTTTGCTAGATGATCATGAAAAGCGCTGGCTAGCACTCAAATTGCTTGCTACCCAGTTAAAATAGCAAACAAATCAAAAATGTAGTTGTCTTTCTCTACCTAACGAGCTTCACTTGACCCTTAGGGTCAACTCGGTAAAGGTCACAGGGTAGTAGACACCTGACTAAAATTCATTAAAGTTGGAAACCAGAAGCTAAACATTATTATTTTAGCTGATATGAGGAAGTCTACAGAGGAGGTGAACGAGAGAGCAGGTTTGAAACACAGCTGACATCTTCCTGTTGACGTGCCACCTTGTTAAACTGAATTATTAATACAGTAAATTAGTAAAGAAAAGAAACTCGGGAGCTGTTCTTCTTGTTTGAAAGGTGTGTTGGGTTCAATGACGGAGTTTAAAGTTTAATGTTGGATCATGAAATATTTAAACGTAGTACCTTTAGCATTGTGTGTTGATGTAGCGCATGACTGAAGAATCAGCGAGCAAAACAATTCAACTCGACTCTTGGGAATAATAACAAATGATTCTGATGTCATAGATGGTATTAAGCTATTCATGCTAGGTGTTGCTCAGTTTCTGACTGTGAGCTAGCTAGTTCTGCTGGTTAGTAATCCAAATCTTTTGGAATAGCAGATATAACCTGTTGTTTTGATCATGAACCGATCAGTGGAACGGATCTTCTAAAGTAAACGAATCATTCTTGTTATCTCCATGTACTGACTCATATATTTTTTTTATTTTTCATAAAACATAAAACACATAAAATACAAACTCTTTTAGCAGCTTTACCTTGCATAGTAAAGAGTGAATTTTTAACAAATCAGTGAAAGAATCTTTCACGTGAACCGAATCAAAAGATTCAGTTTGCCAAAATGAATCAAACAACTACTAGCAATTGGAAAAGTTTCAGTTTTTGATCTGCTGGCTGATGCTAAACAAGCTGAGGGTTCAGTGGCTTAGTGGTTAGCATGTTTGCCTCGCACCTTCAGGGTTCAAGTTCTCCTCATGCTTCATAGGTTTCCTCCAAGTATTCCAGGCTTCTTCCTTTGTCCCTTAAGTCCCCTGGGATAGACTCCAGGTTCCCCATGACCCTGTACAGGATAAGTGTTATAGAAAATGAATGGATGGGTGAAACTTAAATATCTACCTACCCCCTGTGGTATAACAACTAACCTTAAAGATTTTATTTATTTATTTATTTATTTATTTATTTATTTATCTATCTATCTATCTATCTATCTATCTATCTATCTATCTATCTATCTATCTATCTATCTATCTATTTATTTATTTATTTATTTTTTGCAGAATGGGAAAAAGAGGGATTGTTTTGTTTTGATATATTGATTTGATTTTTCTTAATTCTTGATTCTTTTTGTGTTGATTTCTGTTTCTTCCTCTTTTTCTTTCTTGCTTCAAGTGTGTGTTTTTTTCTCAAGATTTTCAAGATATCAAGGAAGGAATATAACTGAATCGTGTTCAATTATGTTGAATTTTTGTTTTTATTTATATGTTTTTGTGTTTGTTTGTTTGTTTGTTATTTATTTAGCGATGTGGCAATATCCTTCAGGCTTCACACACAAACACATACACACACGCACACACACACACACACACACACTTCAGATAGATTAATTACTTAAATCACTTAGAGTTAATTAGTTTATATACATTGATCAGGCATAACATTGTGAGCAGTGAGAGGTGAAGTGAATAACACTGATGATTTCATCATGGCACCTGTTAGTGGGTGGGATATATTAGGCAGCAAGTGAACATTTTGTCCTCAAAGTTGATGTGTTAGAAGCAGGAAAAATGGACAATCGTAAGGATTTGAGCGAGTTTGACAAAGGGCCAAATTGTGATGGCTAGACCACTGGATCAGAGCATCTCCAAAACTGCAGCTCTTGTGGGGTGTTCCCGGTCTGCAGTGGTCAGTATCTATTAAAAGTGGTCCAAGAAAGGAACAGTGGTGAACCGGTGACAGGGTCATGGGCGGCCAAGGCTCACTGATGCAGGTGGGAAGCGAAGGTTGGCCCGTGTGATCTGATCCAACAGACGAGATACTGATGCTCAAATTGCTGAAGAACTTAATGGTGGTTCTGATAGAAAGGTGTCAGAATACACAATACACATTGCAGGAAGGGTCAGGGCTGTTTTGGCAGCAAAAGGGGGACCAACTCAATATTAGGTAGGAGGTCATAATGTTATGACTGATCAGTGTATATATTTTTTATAAAACAAGTGTGAATTTGCTTTTTATTTGCATGAACATCTGTTACATTCTATTTATACTTTCACCCTGTGCACCTAAAACTCACAAACTGACCCACTTATACATGCATATGTGTGTGTGTGTGTGTGTGTGTGTGTGTGTGTGTGAGTAATTGAATTTGCATGACTGGATGACCAGTTGCATTGCCATACACCTGCAACCCCACACACACACACACATATATTGACAGACAGTAAAAAGAGGAAAAGATAGTTGGATGCAGAAGGTCCACTTCTATTTCTTTAATCTATTTCTTTATTCATTTTATTTCATTTTAGTATGCATTTTTTCTTTTTTTGTTTTATAATATTCAGCAAACAAAAAACACAATCAGCTTCATATTTTTTTTTTTATTATTTTTCTTTTTCGAATGACAATTACCAGGTTGATAAATAAGGTAAGGTTAAGCTAAGGGCTGATTTTAAATCTTCTGCGAATGCATATCCACGAGCGTGTAAAAGCATCATTCATTGGGATCAGCTTTCAATTTGAATCGGTGTTTAAACTTCGCAGATTGACGGATGCTTTATGTTGTTGTTGTACAACTGTTGTGTCCATACAATGAACGGAAGGCTCGGGTACAGAGCGTACAGAGCGCAAACTGAGCAAAATACTTTGCAGAACAATGATTGTAAGGAAATCTGTTTAAACTGTGAGCGTGAGTGTGTGACTGAATGAACACAGGTGTGTGTCAGTGAGAAGTGTGTGTTGTAGGTCATGGTGTTCATGTATAGACCTGAATATATATAAGAAAAATGGATCATACAGAGATGTACGAATGAATCTTATAGAAATGGCTCCAAAATATGATAGAATTTTTTTGTATTGGAATCTAAAGCACATTTCTGCTATATACGTATATAGTATGTTAATTCGAAAACAATGTACAAGTTGCACCGATAATAAAAGACAAACCATTAAATGCATTCTGTTCGAAATCTTGATATGTTTTAGGATTGTAAAACTCCATCTGTAACTTCCAAGAACTTTCCAATACTGATATTTTATTTCCAATAAAATGCAAAAAAAAAAAAAAGAAATACACAGAAGTTCCACTAGGATGATTTTTTTATTAGAAGCCTCACACTTTATATTTACATGCTACAAAAACATGAATGTAGTTTTCTGTCTATAAAGCTGTTATAGAAAAAAATAACAGTTTTTCTATAATAGATTTGTATACAAAATCCTCAGCAGTCACACTGCCTTATGCAATAGTCTACTTCTGAATTTATTAACACACCTAGTTGCTGAAAACGTCAGTTGCAACAAGCACTAAAAGAGGCCCACTTTGGCAGGAATCACGCTGCCCCATGCTTGTTTTTAAGCGGATGAGCAGCAGGACAGAATGGACAGTTAATTACAGGGTTGCCAGATTGTTTTTAAGACAGTTTTTAAATACCCCCAACCACCAAGATCTTGCTTGATAGTTAACTCTCCCTGTTCCAGGGGCACTGTTTCATGGCTGCCCCAGCTTTCTTTCTTTCTTTCTTTCTTTCTTTCTTTCTTTCTTCCTTCATTCCGTCCTTTCGGTCTTAAAAAGTCCCACCGTGCACCACAGAATCCAGGAAACATCACTGCTCAAGAATGAATGCTTTTAAATGTGTTTATAAATGCTCTATAACACGTACTTAAGATACTTTCATTTGAGATGTTCACTGTGGCTTGCGATGTTTGCATGTGGAACTGAATGCAATCCATTACAAGTGACATCGTGGTGCAGTTGCATGAGCTCAGACGTAGCATAAATATACTTGGCAAACAATTTCACCAGCAATCAGCTGGACTTACACTATATAATGTTTTATCGTGTTTCTAGTTACGCAAACGAATAAAACAGCTTAAAGTTTTAAAGATGTCTTGAACATCTCGTGTGTGTGTATGTGTGTGTGTGTGTTTTATTTCGAACACTCCAAGTCTTCAGTCATTATTTTCCTTTCTTTTTTCTTTGATTTTTAACCTAACCGACTAACCGTTACCACCAGTTACCATGGCAACCACAATCCGTTATAAGCGATGGCACTTTTTTTCTTGGACTTGAGTGCAAAATAAAATGTCAGTACACAAGGTTGTTTGATGGAAACGAGGCGGTCGGTTGAAACGAGTACAGTGGAAAAAAATAAAAATAAATAAAAGATGAATAAAAATGTGTGTTTCTGATCAGTGGCAAAATATTGATGTACACACATGCAGTGTAGTTTTGTTTCATTTAGTTTTTTTAACAATTTAATATCTGAACAGCATTGTGTGTGTGTGTGTGTGTGTGTGAGTGAGTGAGTGATGCCTCTGAGGTCTGTGCACTCTTGGATGACATTTTGCAGCCATCTGAAATCTATCTGACGTACAAGTGTGTGTGTGTGTGTGTGTTTGTGTGTGTGTGTGTGTGTGTGTGTGTGCTCAGGAGATTTCACGTGAAAGTGTGCCAAGGGCATTCTGTCTACTTTTCCCTTCTCCTCATCTTTGTCCCCCTTTTTCACAGTCACATGGTCACTTGTGGGGCTGCAGTAAGTCACATCATTAAAGCAGCCAATATGCTGTAACACTATGTGTAGAGGTGGGGTTAAGGGCGGAGTCATCACAGCTAATTTGCATAAAAATATGTTTCAAGGTCTAAGAGCAAATGCTTTCCTCTTCCTGTTTCAAGTCATCTGTCTTTTCCGTTTTTATTTTCCTTTCATTCCCTCATTTCTTATTCTTTTTTTTAATTTATTTATTCAACTTTTCTTTCTTTTGTCCTTTATATTTGTTTAATTCTTTCTTTTCTTTCTATTATTTTTTCTTGATTCTTTTCTCACTTGTTCTTTTTTGTCTTTTGAGCCTTTTCTTTCATATTTTTAGCCTATTTCTTTCTCTTTCTTTCTTTCTTTCTTTCTTTCTTTCTTTCTTTCTTTCTTTCTTTCTTTTATTTAATTTTTATAACCCTGCTTTCTTTCTTTCTTTCTTTCTTTTTTTCTGTCATTTATTTATCTATTTATTTATTGATTGCTGCATTATTTCTATTGTACTTCTAACTTCCATCCTTTTTTTTATTTTGTATGCAAATGTGTTTATTTATTTATTTATTTATTTATTTATTTATTTATTTATTTATCCAATCTTTTGTCCTTTATATTTGTTTAATTTGTTTGTTTCTTTCTATTATTTTTTCTTGATTCTTTTCTCAATTGTTCTTTTTTTGTCCTTTGAACCCTTTTCTTTTATATTTTTTAAACCTATTTTAAATCTTTCTTTCTTTCTTTCTTTCTTTCTTTCTTTCTTTCTTTCTTCTGATTTTATTCTTTCTTTCTTTCTTTCTTTCTTTCTTTCTTTCTTTCTTTCATCCCATGTTCATAAGCTTTCTTTCTTTCTTTCTTTCTTTCTTTCTTTCTTTCTTTCTTTCTATTTTTTTTCTGTCACTTATTTATCTATTTATTTATTGATTGCTGCATTATTTCTATTGTATTTTATAACTTCCGTCCTTTTTTTCTTAATTTTTGTATGCAAATTTATTTATTTATTTATTTATTTATTTATTTATTTATTTATTTATTTATTTATTTATTTATTTATTTATTTATCCAGTCTTTCTTTCTTTCTTTCTTTCTTTCTTTCTTTCTTTCTTTCTTTCATTTACATTTCTTTCTTTCTTTGTTTTCCTTTGTCCTTTTTTTATTTATTAAAACAAACATTTTGTTCTTCTTTATTTGTTATTGTCCTTTAATGAAGTCTATTTTCTAGCGTGTCTCCATGACAAGCTTTTTTCATTCTTTCATCTTTTTCTAAAAGTAAGAAGTCTTTTGTAGTGCAGACATTAAAGACAGACAGGAGAGTTAATGACATGAATCTGATCCTGGCTGCTGTTTGTCAGGAATCGGGAAGTTAGTCAAGCAGTTTATTAAGTATGCAAACTGTGACATAAATCATTAGCGTTAGCCGGGAACACCGAGTCATTAAGTTCAGAGTAACGTCTCACTTTTTCTGTTCAGTGCAAAGAGGAACAAATCTTACACACTAGTTCACTCTTCTCACCTGCTAATGCGTGAGGCTGTTGGCTAATGTGGGCAGGTTTTAATGAGAGACTCACGTCGCTTTAATCATGAAGCTCATGATTGTCATGACGTTTAGCCCCTAATTGGGACTGGAGCGACATGTAGCGAGCCGCGCTCATGCTAATGCTAGGAAAAACCACCTGGATGAGTCACGAGCGCAGGCGTTCAGCTGGTCATGTGACGCATCAGATATTCATAGATTTTGTTCAGAACTTGGTTCATGTTCCGCAGAGCTTCTACACTTCTTCGACAATAAAAAATAAAATAAAACTTGTGTGTTTTAAATTTAAAATGAGCTACAGTCGGGAGAAAAAGCCTGAGGACATCAGGAGGAATCATGTCAGACGCTCATGTCAGACCTGTAATCGGAGTGAAAATCAAACACAAGGGTTTAAAGGCGAAAAAAAGAAAAATCTTCAGATGGCGAATACAGCCTTAAAGCAACTGCAGTCTTTTTATAGAATTTTTTCTTTCTTTCTTTTCTTCTCCTCCCTTTTTTATTTATACAACCTTTCTTTCTGTTTCATCTTTCTTTGTTGTTCTTTCTTTCATATTTCAATCTTTCATCCTTTAATTACTCATGCAAATTTTATTTTGGTTGTTTTTTTCTGGTTTAGGGTTTGATTCCTGCCTTTAGGATAAGTGTAGGATAAGTGGTTCTGAAATGGATGGATGTATGGATGGATGGGTTGATGAATGGATGAATGGATGGATGGGTGGGTGGGTGGATGGATTGATTGATGAATGGGTGCACGGAGAGATGGATGGCTGGATGAATGGATTGATGAATGGATGGATGTACGGATGGATGGATTGGTGAATGGATGGATGGATAGATGAATGGATGAATGGACAGATGGTTGGACAGATGGATGAATGGATGGATGGATGTACGGATGGATAGATGAGCAGATGGATGGATTGGTGAATGGATGGATGGATTGATGAATGGATGGGTGGGCAGATAGATAGATGAATGGATGGATTGATGAATGGATGAACAGGTGGAAAGATGGATGGATGGATGGATGGATTGATAAATGGATTGATGAATGGATGGACATGTGGATGGATGATCTGATGAACAGATGGATGGATGGGTGGATGGATTGATTAATGAATGGGTGCACATACAGATAGATGGATGGATGGATGGATCGATGAATGGACAGATGGTTGGATGTATGGATGAATGGATTGATAATTGGGTGGATGGATTGATGAATGGATGGACAGTTGGGTAGATGGATGGATGGATTGATGAATGGATGGATGTACAGATGGATAGATGAATGGCTGGATGGATTGGTGGATGGACGGATGGATGGATGGATGGATAGATGAATGGATGGATTGATGAATGGATGGATTGGGGAATGGTTGGGTGGACAGATGGATGGATGGATGGATGGATGGATGGATGGATTGATGACTGGATGGATGGTTAGGTAGATGGATGGATGGATTGATGAATATATAGACAGACGGATAAATAGATGCACGGATGGACAGGTGGATAGTTGGATGGATGGATTGATTGATGTATGAATGGACAGATGGTTGGACATATGGATGAATGGATTGATAATTGGGTGGATGGATTGATGAATGGCTGGACAGTTGGGTAGATGGATGGATGGATTGATGAATGGATGGACGTATGGATGGATAGATGAGCAGATGGATGGATTGGTGGATGGATGGATTGATTGATAATGGATGGATTGATGAATGGTTGGGTGGACGGATGGATTGATGAATGTATGGATGGACAAGTGGAAAGATGGATGGATGGATTGATGACTGGATGGATGGTTGGGTAGATGGATGGATGGATTGATGAATGGATAGATGGATGGATAAATAGATGAACGGATGGATGGACAGGTGGATAGTTGGATGGATGGATTGATTGATGTATGGATGGACAGGTGGATAGTTGGATGGATGGATGGATGGATTGATTAATCAATGGACAGACAGATGGATGGACGGGTGGATGGATGGATGGATGGACAGATTGATGGATGGATGGATGGATGGATGGATGAACAAATGGATGAACATGATTTATCTCAGTTTCACTTTTTACATCACAAACACCTGCAATGTGCCAATTGTTTATCCACTTCCTCTGTAGCTGGATTGAAGGCTAATCAGGTTTTTAAACAGATAATAATGTAAATTAATTGACACAATGAGAGTCTTTACTGATTGTTCAGCTGAAGCAGTGGAGGAGCCCTGTGGCTTTAAACATGTTTGAGAAAAAAGACAGTGAAGATGTTTTACGCCACACACACAACAGCAGCTGAACACTTTGTTTGTCTTTTTCCGCTGAGTTTTTCCATCCTGCTTTTATGCTAACGGTGACATTTACAAGCTGTTAAAACTGAGTTACAGTGAGAGAAGAACAGAAAACCAACCGGTGTATATAAAGGTATTTATAAGGGGAAAAAAATCGTTAAATTGGAGAATCTTGTAAAAGTGGAGAAGTCACCACGGTGTAGTTTCAGGCCTCGGAGGAGCGCCGGCTCAGCGGCGGGAACAAAACAACTTTTATTTGTCTTTATTACCGTGAGCTGAACCGGAGCGCTGCTTCCTTCCAATTGGTTGCTTTCTTCCCGCTTTTTATTGATCTTTATTTGCATCAGCTACTAAAATGTGGAGCCTAAAAATAAACAAGACAAAGTTAAGAGGCTCCGGCGGGGTAAAAAAAAACAAAAAACAAAAAAAAAAACATAAAAAACACGACAAAGGGGGGTATCTCCTTCTTCACACTCAATTTATACACGTATCTGTTTCCACGGCAACAGCAGAGAGGAGCCGAGGAGGAGACGGCCGTTTTATCACCTCATTTACATATGCGCATAATTACCTTAGCCATAAGAACAACAGAGCTAATGAGCAGATTAATATTACACACATAAAGTCGTCCCCAGATTCCAGTCAGGATCCAAGCAGTAAAACATTACTGGGTTTCTGTTAAAGCACCTGCACACGAAATAAGCAATAAATAAATAAATACATAAATAAATTAAAATATATACAACAAGATGACTTCAAAATGAAGAAAACTATATAAATATGTTTAGACATAAAATGTCTAAACACAAAAGTATTTATTATTATCTATATATTCCTATTTATTTATTTTTCTTATCTCTCTGGTTCTTTCTTTCTGGACTCTTTAAGGTCCTTGGACCTTATTTATTTATTTATTTATTTATTCCAGATTCTGTCCATTTTATTTTATTTCTTTTATTTACTTATTTTTATTTATTTTATTTATATTTTTGTTTATGCTTGCCTGATTTCTTTACTTTATTCTCTTTCGTTCTTCTTCATTTTTTATCCAGTTTTACTTTTTCCTTGTTTTCCTTTTCATCTTTTTGTTTCTTTATTAGTCTTTATTCATTGTTCTTTTCTTTTCTTTTCTTTTCTTTTCTTTTCTTTTCTTTTCTGTTCTTTTCTTTTCTTTTACTGTTTTCCTTTTACTCCTCTATCCAGTCATTTTCTATTCATTTCTTTTCTATATGTATGCACCTTTATTTTTTCTTACTCATATTATTCTCTTCTTTCTTTCTTTCTTTCTTTCTTTCTTTCTTTCTTTCTTTCTTTCTTTCTTTCTTCCTTGTATGCTTTCCTTTATCATTTTCTTTCACAAAACATTTCATTTGTTTATTTTCTCTTATACCACCATTTGTAAATCTTTTTCTTTCTTTCTTTCTTTCTTTCTTTCTTTCTTTCTTTCTTTCTTTCTTTCTTTCTTTCACAGATAATCTTTAAAAAAAACTTATTCACACTAAAAACTTCTCTTTATCCTGAAATGGCTGACCTTTTCAATATTTATCATTTGATTTATTTGGAGTCTGATGCATCACAGGCTTAAACAGTGACCCTGAATTTTGCATCATATATCCTGGGGTGTGTGTGTGTGTGTGTGTGTGATGTCTCTGGGTCACCCGGTTTCCCCGCATCATCACACACGGTCATCTCACAACCTTGAGAAGTCATAAATAGGTTTTGCGGCATAGACTAAATAGAAAAAATGCATTAAAAGCAAAAGAAAAAAAAGTCCAGAAAAGTATTTTCTCTGGAGATATTCTGCTGCTCGGTGCCAAGTCACTTAAATTTTCTCATTTTGTTTAAGCCAGATGCCATCTTTATCTTTGGTGATTTTCTTACTTAAACTCCACCATCTGTATGTTTTCTCTGTTCGCTGTATGTTGACATTTTGTGAGCCAGTTAGCTAGCAGGATTCCTGACAGGATTTTAAGTCAAATCTTAATAACTGCTAAAACCAACTGCTAGCTATGTTTCCCATTGTCTCATTGTTGAAACAAAACAACCACAATCATCACAAAATTCCTCTCAGAATGAATCTGCAAATGCCCGGAAGCTCAGACGGTCTAAGCTAATCAAACGAGTTTACTCTGACAGATGGTCAAAATGACGCTACGGTGGACATTAATGTGGAGAAAACGGAGCCAAAAGCGAGCTTACACCGAGTGTGTCCTCAGTTGTGATGGCGTTTGAGAAATTCTTCCTGCAGACATCGAGCTGAAGTCCTTATGAAGAGCTTTGTACCATCTGCCAGGGACTTTGAGACGAAAGTCGCTGACATTGCAGCTCCCCTGTGGACACGACGTGACTTCAAACACAATTTCAGACAAAAAAAGCTGCAGGAAAAAAACCTCCAGGAGTGACACCTTACTATAATACACAACTCCAATTATCATGCACTTTTGATGCTTTTTTTTGTTTGTTTGTTCTTTTCAAAGTGGTTTAATGAGTTTAGTTATTTTTAGTCTGTAATTTGTGTACAATATCTATTGAACTGTTTTTGAGTCCATATATGGTCATAAGAACAGCTCTGACTGAGCGTGTCTTAAGTCATTATTCAAAATGAACTCGAGTGCAGCTCTAATGGGCGTGTCTTAAAGATAGTAAATGAGGGTGGTGGGAAGTGTGTCTTGAAGGAAGGGAACAAATGTGGGTGTGTCCTGCAAATAATTGGGTGTGTCTCAAATAAAGAAAAACTGCCTGTGAGTGATTGTGTCTTAAAGAAACATGTAAGTGGGTGGGTCTTGAAGGTCATGTCCATGTAATGGGAGTGGCTGTAAGACGGCATACCTTGAAGGTCATATCTAGAAATTGGAGTGGCTGTAAGAGGGTGTCTTAAAAGCCTTATATGGAAATGGGAGTGGCTGTAAGTGGGTGTGTCTTAAAGAACAGAAATAAAAGTAGTTATACATGCATGTTTTCTGAAGAACAATAATAGATTGCAGTAACTGGCCGTGCCTTGAAGGCCATATGCAAAAATGTGAGTGACTGTAAGTGTGTGTGTGTGTCTTAAAAAATAGGAATGTAAGTGGGTGTGTCTTGAAGAGAAGACAAGTTATAAGTGAGCATTTTCTTATACAGTGAAACCTTGACTTATGAGTGAATCAACTTGCAAGTTTTCCGTCGATTTTTTGCTTTAAGATACGAGCCGAGATCTGAGTTACGAGCGAGCGAGCTTACACCACCCGTCACTAGGTAACCCAGTGAGCGTTCAGTTCACGTGGTGATCTCTCCAGGTTGTGTTGGTCTTGTGATGAGAGCGCTATAAGTGGGCGTGTCTTGAAGAAAGGTAATGAGAGTGCTATACATGGGCATGTCTTGATGAAAGGTACTAAGAGTGCTATAAGTGGGCGTGTCTTGAAGAAAGGTAATGAGAGTGCTATACATGGGCATGTCTTGATGAAAGGTACTAAGAGTGCTATAAGTGGGCATGTCTTGAAGAAAGGTAATGAGAGTGCTATACATGGGCATGTCTTGATGAAAGGTACTAAGAGTGCTATAAGTGGGCGTGTCTTGAAGAAAGGTAATGAGAGTGCTATACATGGGCATGTCTTGATGAAAGGTACTAAGAGTGCTATAAGTGGGCATGTCTTGAAGAAAGGTAATGAGAGTGCTATACATGGGCATGTCTTGATGAAAGGTACTAAGAGTGCTATAAGTGGGCATGTCTTGAAGAAAGGTAATGAGAGTACTATACATGGGCGTGTCTTGAAGGAAGGTAATGAGAGAGTTGTAAGTGGGCGTGTCTTGAAGGCCATGCACAGAAATGAGAATAGGTGAAAGTTTTGTCAATGGATTAAGGTAATTTCTCCATGCTAACCTTTGTTGTTTTCTCCTCCTCTCGATGAAAATCCAAATAGTTTTCTGTTGACATGAACTATGAGTTTTGCAAAATCAGATGTTATTTTTAGAAGCACATGAACAGCAAATCTCCCACCGTCAGATACTTCATTATTTCTGCAGCATGAAGCGGCGCACAGTGCGGGGGTTGGGCTCCCATGTTGGCACTTTATGGCGGGAAAATAGTCTAAAAGAATGATTACATCATATTTTATGTAATGCTGAGAACTGTTCGGAGACCACACACATGCGCGGACACACACACAGACAAACACACACTTCCTGTTTTGTCTCCGCTTAACTGAGCATCTCTTCATTGAGAGATGATTCATTTGATTCAAAACAACTCTTTGAAGTGAATCACATGAATTGATTCATACACTGTATATTTTTGACTCTTTGAAATTAATGAGAGCAGCTAAAATGCTAAGTCAGCAAACTCTGAGGTAAAATTATTGGCTCTGCAGTTGGGGATTGTTTTATTTCAGATGAAAAACACATCTGTTAAACAAACATCCATATTTTTTCTACAAAACCACCTTAGGTTTCACCTGGAAGTGGACCAACTAGCCTCAATTAGTGCTAATTTGTTCCACAGAGAGGTCAAGAAGACCGGCTCCAGCTTATAACATTAGCAACAACTCACACTATTACTTATTTTACTTTAAAAATGTTATAAATAAGCTGTAGAGAGCACAGGGTTAGCAAGTGCTAATGCTACACAATAACGTTAGAGGTAAAGCTAAGTTGGTTTTCATTTATTAGCAATAATTTCATTTAGCCTAGGTTTAATGGTCTAATCTGATATTAATGGTGCGTGCTAGCCTGTTAATGCTAATGGAACTAAATCTGGATAAGAGATTTGTATAATATTAGCAATGTTAGCAAATTGATAAAATAAAAAAAAAAAAGAGCTCTAATACAAATGATATAAAAATCACCAGCTTCCCGTTCAGTTAAATTTAAATTAGAGGAGTTCTAACAATGGCTAATCATTATAGATAAGCTCCCACATGTGCTCTGGTGCTACGGTGGAGCTAATGCTAACACATTTATCAAGGTGACATTTGATCTGTTGATTCTGGAGCTTTAGGCTTTATCAGTTGACATTTTAAAACTTTCAAGCTTGTCATTTGAAGATAAAAATAAAAAAAAAAGCTTGGAGCATTCACAAATCTCTCTGGAGCATTATCAAAGTGTGTCTTTAAATTCATAAACTTCAAAAAAAAAAAAAAAGAATTACAATGTCATTGATAATTTAGTGCTGCGAGCCATGCTAGCTCACTGAAGCCAGACAACAACTCTTAGCATTTAACTTTCTTAGCTAGCTTTTCTTATAGTAATTTACCTCAAACCATGCTAGTTGTCTTTGCCTGATATTCTTAGCATTGTGGCTAATATTTACACGCCTGTTGAAAAAGCATTATGGCGCATAAGTGACACATTATAGCAGATATTTGTGCTGTCATGTTGTTGAGTAATTTGTCTAGACTAATATCGACAAAACTAGCACCAAGCTGCAAGGCTAGGAGAAGCAGCTCTCATTAAAGTAAAGATCAGCAGCCATTTTCTCTACAGCGTGTGATAATGATGTCTTTGGGGTGTCCATCTTATGCTAATGGCTTTTTTTTCTCAGTAATGACAGAAATGCTAACAATGCTAATTGGTGCTAGGAGGTAAAAAAAAAAATAACAAAAAAACATCATGTTTAGCTTGCATGATCTGAAGTGATTTTTTTTTTTTAAAGACTCGTCTCATTTCACAGGAGATTACTTCATGGAGAAGCAGATACTGTTAGCATCAGTCCATTGTTACCTCAGGAAATTCTCCTCAGTAAATTCCCGCCAGTTTGTTTGTTTGTTTACGTGTCTGGGGTGCTTGCTGTTGTGTGACTAATAATTTCTAAACCCTATAAAACTAAATGTGTTTTTTTAATTGTTAGCATTGTCATGTTTATTGTGTCTGTCAGTTAGCTTGGATATTATTTCAGCATTGTGCCTGTAGTGCTAGCAACCTAAATAGCTTTCAGGTTTAATTAGCAACAACAGCATTTCTGATGATAATTATATGAATTATGCCCTGATTAGCATATTGGCATGCATATTCCCTCAGGATCCTTATTAGCCTTCATATGCAACTAGACATTATTAGTGTAAGCGGGTTAGCGCTCATTCTCACCGATATTATTGGTTTTCAATCATTATTAGCAATGAAACACTATGTTTATGTACTATGTTAATTAGCAATGCTAGTGTTTTTGTAGGTGAAACCTGGTTAGCTTTGATCCTGCCTGCCCTGACACCATTCGCTTGTTTTAGTGAATATTAGCATTATCCACTTAGACATGTTGGTTATTGTACTTGCTAGGTTCCTCACACTTGTTAGCATTTTCTTGTGTAATATATTATATCTTGAGCTCTGTTAATGACATCATCTTTCCAAAATATTATTAGCATTTTAGCTATCAAGTATATTAAGTTATAGTGTCTTTATTTAAAGTGAATTTAGCCAGCTGTCATGTAATATTAGCAAAGGATACATATTTGTTGTAATAGCCTTAGCAACATATTTTCAATGTTTGCTGAGCTGCGACTAGCTTTTAGCCATAACGTATAATTATCACTGCTAGTATTTTGGCGAGATCTTTAGCTGAGAGGCTACCTCACGATTAGCAACATTGGCAGTATGGTGTTTGGCGTCCTTTATGTTAGCCGTCTGACAGGAGTGATTGCCAATCCATATTCATGAGGACTTAAAGCCTATCTAGGGAATTATGGGTAAAAAAAATGAGATGCACACTCGCTGACTTTTGCTGTCTTTTACAAAATGCCCTTGAAACTCTTTATCAAGCAATTTTCACCGTGTCATTGAGGTCACACACACACACACATATAGATACACAGCATGCTGACAGTCAGATCAGGCTAATCCTCACACACGCTCACACATGCTAACTCACACACTCAGCACTGTCATGTCTCCAGTTCCATTTAAACAGATTAGCTTAGCTGTGATGCTAGCTATTGACTGTAGCTTCTACTCATTACTAGCAACACTGATTTTTTTTTCTAAACATACTTTTAGCACCCGAGTTAGCATTTATACATGATTAGCAATATCATATATCTGCTTAGCTCATTATAATTACATCATTTCATTACATTAGATTATTTCATTAGAAGCGATGTTTAGCTCTGATGCTAATCCTCTGTTTATAGCTTTTATACTTTTCCTGTTACTGTTGTCTAGTGTTCTTTTTTTTGTGCTTTCTTTTATTAACTTCCATTCTATTTTGTTTTATTTTCTTCCATCATTTTAGCTATTTCTTTTCTTGTTTGTCCCCAATTATTTATTTATTTATTTATTTATTTCCCCCTTTTTCTTCTTTATTAATTGTTTTATTTTAATTTTTCATGCCCATGAATTTCTGAAAAAAAAGAAAAAATATTTATTTTAATTTTTTTTTTTAATTTTTCATTCATCCATCTTACCATTATCATTCCTTTTTGCTTTTCCCCTTTTTTCATTCATTATCTATTATGATATTTTTAATTCTAGTTTTTTCTGTAATTTTTGATGGGTTTTTTAAATCAATTTTAGCTCATATTTCTTCCCCTTCTTTTCCATTTTCATCCTTTTTCTCATCTGTTTTCTTTATCTTTTCCTTTTTAAAGTCTCATCCTTTATGTCTTCTTTTCTACCGTCTTTCTTCATCCATCCTGCTATCATTTTTATCTCCATATATCTTATTTTTTTAAGTGTTTGTCTTCTTGCCCCCTTTTTTCTTTTCCCCTCCAAACTCCCTGGTCTTTGTAAATGGGACACAACCGGCCCACGCTTGATTCCTCGGGCATCAATGAGTCATTGAGCGGAGAATTAAAGGGCATGTGCACGGCTTGCAGCGCTGATGTGATAAGCTTCACACACTTCAAAGCTCACAGTCAAGAATGGAGCAGTGTGACGGCAGGAAATGCCAAGATGACCGAACATCATCATCTTCATTTTCATCGTCATCATCATCATTTCTGATACATACAGAGAAACACATGTTTCAGGACTAAATCTCAAGATTAACATCCAAAATGTCACCTAGACATTTGGTCTGGAGCTGTAAGGCTAATGTAGCTAACAAGCAGTGCGAGCCTATAGCCACCAGTTTAGCATTATTCTAACTGCATATCTCATTTTTATAAAAAATGTTATACATATTTTAAAAAAAAAATATATATCCTTTTCTTTTCCACACTTTTTCATCCACCATGAATTTTTTTCTTTCTTTCTTTCACAAAGGGTATCATATTCTTCTTCACTTTATTACATTTCATGCTTGTTTCCTTTTTTTACCATTATTAATTGATTGATTTTACATGTATTTAATTCATTTAATTTTTATGTATATAAAAAATGAATATGTAATTTTTTTTCCTTCTTTCTTTCCCAAATGGCATCACATTTTTTGACTCATGAATGTATTTCTTTAATTATATTTCAAGCTTGTTTCCTTCTTTATCTATCCTCACATCTTTCTATCCTTCTTGCTTTTTATTGATTGATTTTAATTGTTATTTAATTTTTTATAATTATTTTTATTTATTTTTTATTTATTATTAATGTCTTTCTTTATGGATTAAGGATGATTTTTGTTTCCTTATCTATTGCTTCTCATTTGCTAGCTCAATTTTAATTGAGCTACATTTTTCATTTTTTAAATGTATTATTAATTTCTTTATGTACGTGTTCATTTCCTTATCTATTCCTCTCACACCCTTTCTTTCTTTCTTTCTTTCTTTCTTTCTTTCTTTCTTTCTTTCTTTCTTTCTTTCTTTCTTTTCTCTGTTATATTTCTCTCTTTTTTTATTCTTTTCCTCAGAGTCATGTCGTATTTGAACAAACCAAAAACACAAGACAAATGTGATGTTCTGGCAGTCCAATTACTTTTATTGCATTGGCCCCACCCACACACTTTAGGCCACACCTCTTTGCTGGGGAATAAAGTGATTTGGTGTTTAGTGTGTGACTGACTCAGCACTCAGCAGGCTTCAGGCACCTTTAGCATCTTCATTCCTCCAAATCACATCACATTACTGTTTAAGACAGAGATACAGGGACAGACGAGGACAGACAGCATGGAGGAGACACGAAATCAATCATCCGGAACATTCACTGTTATAATAACGTCTGATTTTCAATATTAGGTTAGTGCAAGTGCAGTGTGTTAGTGCTGCTTTCTCTGACCTCAGGCTAAAATAAAGCCTGCATTTTTTTTCTCATTATGCCTAATTTGCGTAAACATGGTAGTTTAGATACTGTTCTATTGACATTGTGTTACAGGAGCTGTAAATGGAGTATGCTAGCTAAACATTAGCAAGATAAACTGAGGTAAAAATACAGCAAGCTAGCTATTTATTTATTTGACATTTAGTTTTGAAATAAAAAAATTAACAAGATATGATAGATCAGAATTTCAGCTTTCATATATTTCATAAAATTAAGATTATACGCACATCAATCAGTCATAACATTCCTCCTCATCATGGCACCTGTTAGTGGGTGGGATATATCAGGCAGCAAGTGAACATTTTGTCCTCAAAGTTGATGTGTTAGAAGCAGGAAAAATGGACAAGCGTAAGGATTTGAGTGAGTTTGATGAAGGGCCAAATTGTGATGGCTAGACCACTGGATCAGAGCATCTCCAAAACTGGAGCTCTTGTGGGGTGTTCCTGGTCTGCAGTGGACAGTATCCATCAAAAGTGGTCTTAGGAAGGAACAGTGGTGAACCAGCAACAGGGTCATGAGCGGTCAAGGCTCATTGAGGCTGCCCGGTGTGGTCCGATCCAACAGACGAGCTACTGTTGCTCAAATTGCTGAAGAAGTTAATGCTGGTTCTGATAGAAAGGTGTCAGAATACACTGTGCAGGACGGGTCAGGGGTGTTTTGGCAGCAAAAGGGAGACCAACACAAAACAATATTAGACAGGTGGTCAAAATGTCATGCCTGATCAGTGTATATAGTGATATTGTTGATATTTATCTATTACGTGTGACTGTGCTATGAGTTCTATTCTATAAGCAAAGAAATTTATATCAAGTAAATGAAAGTGAAGTCAGTTCTCAAGGTTGATGTGCTGGAAGCAGGAGATCGATCTATCTATCTATCTATCTATCTATCTATCTATCTATCTATCTATCTATCTATCTATCTATCTATCTATCTATCTAGATAGATAGATAGATAGATAGATAGATAGATAGATAGATAGATAGATAGACAGTCAGATATGCAGACAGTCAAATAGACAGATTGGTAGACTGACAGTCAGATAGACAGACTGGTAGATAGACAGACAGATATGCAGACAGTCAGATAGACTGGTAAACTGACAGTGAGGAAGACAGACAGACAGTCATACAGATTGATAAACAGACAGACAGACTGGTAAACAGACAGTCAGATAGACAGTCACATAGATAGATGCATACACAAACATACACAGCAACATACACATGAAATTATATTTCGTGCTTGCTTCCTTCTTTATCACTCCTCACGTCCTTCTTTCTTGCTTTTTTACCTTTATTGATTGATTGATTGATTGATTTTAAATTCATTTATTTTTTACAATTTTATTTGAGCTACATTTAATTTTTTTTTTTAAATTATTATTAATGTCTTTCTTAATATATTAATGGTCATTTATTTCCTTATCTATTGCTGCTCACATCCTCTTTCTTGCTTGTTTTTTTGCCTTTATTGATTGACTGATTGATTGACGTATTTATTTTTTTTAAATTTAATTTGAGCTATGTTTTATTTTTAAAATTTATGATTAATGTCTTTCTTTATGTATTAATGGTCATTTTTTGTTTCTTTATCTATTGCTCCTTACATCAATTCTTTCTTTCTTTCTTTCTTTCTTTCTTTCTTTCTTTCTTTCTATTTATTAGTTTCTTTGTTTATTTATTCCAAGGAAGGACAAGCGAGAAGGCTAGACCGTCTGCTGAAAAACTTCATTCTGGCTGTGATAGAAAGATGTCAGTATGTTAAGTGAACCTTCACACCTCCACAGTGAGACCTCGGCAGAACCTACACAATATTAAGCAGGTGATTTTAATGTTTTGGCTATTCGGAATAAAGTGCAGGTGTGTGTTTCAAGTCAAAAGTGATATAAGTTTCGTTTGTGTTATGTGTGTGTGTGTGTCTGTGTTTTCTCACGAGTACGCTTCAACTCTGAGTTATTGCTGGTTTACTGTGGGCAGAGATCTGGAAACCATCCATACACACACTTCTGAACACACCCACAACACACCCACACACACACAGTGAACTCCATTGAAACCATTATGTTTTAAAAGTCTGGCCCTCTGCCAGGTGTCGGCTTGTTGTAACACCGCAAAAAAAACAAAAAACAATAAGATACAATAGTGTAGCGTTTCAAATGACAGATGAGGGGGAGGGGAGGAGTGCACACTTTTCCTCAAGGGCACTTCACGCAGGGTTTCATTTTATTGCCACCCGATACTTGAGTCAGAGGAAAATAAAAACGTCAGCACACTATAAGATAATATCCAGAATCTCATCAAGATTTCAGATCAGCATCACCAAGAAAGCAGGAAAGAGCGTGCGGTCTAGGACAGAGAGAAACAGCAGGAAGGAGGAGAAGAAAAAGGAGGAAAGAAAACTACTGAAATGCAAGAAAGGAAGGAAAGAAGAAACCACGATAAACTGAAGTATAGAGAGAAGAGAAAGACAAGAAAGAAGAAAAATGAAAAAAGAGAGAAACTGTTTTAAAAAACGATTGAAAGAACAAATTATTACCAAGGAGAAGAAAAAGAATTAACAAGCAACATGAAGGATAAAACAATGAAAATAAGGGCAAATACGTGATAAGAAAGAAAGAAAGAAAGAAAGAAAGAAAGAAAGAAAGAAAGAAAGAAAGAAAGAAAGAAAGAAAGAAAGAAAATTAAAGGGCTGAAAAATGATTATTTAAAAAAGAGAGGAAAAAATATAGAGCTCAAGGAAGTAAAAGAAAGAGTAAAAATGGAAAAATAGAAAAGGAAGGAGAAACTAAAAAATAATAAATGTATGAAAATATACGAAAGGAAAAAATTAACCAGAAAGGAAAGGAAGAAAGTAAGTATGAGAAAAGAATAGAAAAAAATGAACGATAAGTAAAAGAGATAAAGAAAGCAGGAAAGCATCAGAAGCTCATCAGCTGTATCCTATTTAACCCCCTCACTTCCTCTCATGCTGTCCCTCTATCATCTCTCCATCCATCTGTCTCACACCACAGGTGTTCATCCTGTCAATCAAGTCACATGACCCTGATCACCAGATCTGCTCTCTCTCTCTCTCTCTCTCTCTCTCTCTCTCTCACTCACACACACACACTTTCTCTCTCTATTTATCTCATCCTTATGCCCTTTCTCTCTCTCTCTCTCTCTCTCTCTCTCTCTCTCTCTCTCTCTATCTCTCTCTGTCTAATACCTGTGTATGGTATGGTAAAGCACAGGTGTGTCAGAAGGCTAATTCCAGATGTGCAGATGTGATGCAGGTTAAACTCTACATAAACGCTACAATCCTCTCACACTTATTTCCACACTGTTTAACGAGTAGGGCAGAAGTTATTAGAACTCCATTGAAATCAGCTGAAATACTGTACAAACTTTATGTTTCCACCAGAAGCAGTGTACTTAGCATCATTGTTTTATATTAAGGAACATTAAGGTTTAAGTTGGAGAAAATCGGATTAAATAGCAGAATTTGTGTCTTCTTTATAAAATCTTGCATAATACCGCTCCTACTCCACTTAAAAAGTTTATTACACAGAGGAAAGATACTTATCAGGCTACCGGAGGAACAGCAGGCGGTGATTGCGTTGTTTCTTTTAGAAGAAGCGCTTTTAGAAAATCGGCATTCTCTGTTAAAGCAACAACAGAGACTACAAGAGACTCGAACATGTACAGTGATTGATCTGGAGAGTTAAATTAGGGATTATTAATCGATTTGTTCACTTTGTTGTTCGGATATTTGCCTCGTCACTAGCCCTTGCTGTTTATTTCATATTGTTATTTTTTCTTCTCCTTATGTTTCCCTCTTTTATACAGACAAAACAGACCTACTGTTACTAATCCATGCTTATAAATGAAGAGTTTGTTTGCAAAAACCAATAAATGTCATTTTTTACAAAAAATGAATTGACTGTCATTAGTTATTCTCCACATATCGCACGATCTGAACCCTAAACACGTTTTGTCAAAAAAGCTGGTATTGTCCACTTTCAGGGCATCACAAGTTCATGTTTTACTACAGAAGCCGACAAGCGCCCTTGTTGTTTGTGAGCAATAATCGATATATCCGTTTTAGCGAATCAGCACACAGTATTCAGGTCAGCTGACCAGGCTGCTAATCACTTCGAAAAGTTGAAGTGATCAAGTATGGATAATTTTGATGGACTTGATGAACCTAAAAAAACTAAAAGCTGAAAGCAGAACGCTACAGTGGTGAGGGAAAAGCTGCCTGCATTGCATGTAATCACAAAGTGTAACAAAGTTTGTCAGGTGCCTACACTGTCAGCTGAGGAGATTACAAAGATTAACCCATGGTTTCATTCAACCACTGATAAAACTAAACACGATGCCACTGTGTTGTTATACACGGAAATCATGCCTGCAGTGTACATTGTGATGTCTTGTTATAAACTCTGGATTGCTCATTTCAGTCATCTAGAATGTTTAATATTGCTTATTAATGGTCTATTTTTTACTGCTCTTTATCTAGACTAATTGTTTTAAGTTAAACAATGTTAAATATTGCACTTAAATGCAATTACAAAGCAATTCTTTGGTTTTGTTTAAGTTTGAAAGATGAAATGTGGAGTTATCTGCTTTCGCCAAGAAACGACTGTTGGAGTTATCAGTTTTTGCTCAAAAACAGACTTTTAATAAATAAATAAAAAGATACTTTCAATGAACTTTAATTTTGCAAGTTATCTGTATTTTTTTTTTTAGTTATTATTACTTAATCAAAACTACCCTACTCCAGTTTGATTGATATTACTTGGAATGCACAATAAAAAAAATGATTTCTGAAAATTAATAAAAATGGAGTTATCTGTTTTTGCAAATAAACTCAATAAACTCTTCAAATAAATAAAATGAGTGTTTGTTCAGGTGTTTGTTTTGTGTGAGTGTTTGTGCATGAATGAGTATTTCTTTATGGTGTTTGATGAGATTTTGGATGTTGAATCAAGTTGGAGAATTCATGTTGGAGAAAATCATGAGCTCTGCAGCTGTTGTTAGGCTATTGTGATGAGTTTCCTGTACAGTTTTACAAAATTCAGCAGAATTTCTGTCTCCATTTTTGACATCGTTTAATATGCACCCTATTTCATTTCAGTATAGAAATAAACTTTATTAAAGTGCATTTTGATCATAATAGTTTAAGGTTGCACTGAGGTAAGTGTATGATATTTTCTGTCAGAATTGTTTTGGGGTTTTTTTGGTCCTGTTCTGGACCATACTGGTTTTGTTCTGGTTTAGTCTTACACATTATATACTTCAGTAGTCCTAAAGGATGGACAGGTTCTGCTGTAGACCCTCTGGTGTGGAGACCAACAGGATTAAATCACCTACATAGAGCAAAATCTTCACTTCACTGTTGGGAAGGGTGAAACTAGGAGCTGTGGGGTTCTCCAGCACTGGATAATTAATGGATAAAGACGTTAATTAGGGATGGACTCGGATGGTATCCCTGCCTCACAAAAAAATCATGCTGTTCTGCCTGAACAGAATTAAACGAATTATCACCTTCTCAGAGGAGGATTTGTGGCTTTTTACCACACTCTCATTTCCTTGGTACACTGATTTAATGAAGCCGAGCACTACCCTGCCTCTCTACCAAAGTGAAGGAGTTTAAACATCAGTCATTCATGCCAGACTGAGTCAAATGATGGAAGCAATGATTCCTTTCCTTTCTTTGTGTGTGTGTTTTAGCTGATTGTGTTTGTGTGAAAAGTCTAAATTTGGTCTGTGGTGTGATGTTTAGGTAGAAAACAATTTGCTTCTTACTTACGATGGTATCTTTTTATCTAAAAGCAGAATACTGGAGAACACTTCACCCAGACTGGCTCTTTAAGGATCATTTTTTGGAAAATCTGTCTAGTTCCGGATTTTAGTTAAACTGAAATGTCTAAAGGTTGAATCATTTTAAACGCCTCAAGCATCTGTCAAAGCTATATTTAATCTTTTAATTTCCTTTTGCTGATGTTATCTGGTCCATATGATTTATTTAATTTTAAGAATCTTCTTTCCTCAGAAAGGGAAATTTCGTCATCCTGGGGATTCTGCTGAGTTGACGTTTACAATATTACATTTGTTCATTTAGCAGACGCTTTTATCCAAAGCGACTTACATATGAGAAAATTCAAGCAAAGAATTGTAGTGTTTCCAAATAAGATTTTTAATTGTGTGCCAGAGGAGCAAAGCGCACATAATAAGGGTTTTAGAGCTAGTCTAAGCGCAAATTTATTTATTTATTTATTTATTTATTTATTTATTTATTTATTTATTTCATTTTATTTTATTTCTTTTTTTTTTGAGCAGGGTTTATGTTCATGGAAGATGTGGATCTTTACCCATTTTTTTTTAATATAGTGATGGATTCTGCTGCCAGACTGAAGTTCATTCGACCACTGAGGGACAGTCAGTTGGAAGGTTCTGGAAAGGGACCTCATGGTACTACTAAGGAACATTAACCTCAAGGAGGGTGTTGAGGTTGGGGGTTATGAACCAGACAAGGCCTTGTATGTCAGCATCAAGAGATGAAGAGGGTTGTGACTTGTGTCCTTTCAGGCTGGTTGAAAACAAGGTGTGCTGCTGGCTGAGGGATCCTGGAATAGAGGTTTGCAGTAGTCCAGTTTTGAGCCTAGTCCAAAGCTTGGACTATTAGCTATGTTTCAATAGATGGATTGGTGAATTAATTTTCCAAGATTTTCTGAACACATATTAGATTGCTCCAATTTGCTCCTTCTATGCAGCTGCAAGACTTGTTTTCAACCTGCCTAAGTTTTCCCACACCACCCCACTGCTGCGCTCCTCCACTGGCTTCCGGTAGCTGCATCAGATTGAAAACACTGATGATTGCACACAAAGCCAAGAATGGACCAGCAGCATCTTACCTCAAAGCTCTTATTACTCTTCACAATGCACCACACTCCCTCAAATCTACTAGCACTGCTCGACTGGTCCCACCATCTCTCAGGGTAAAAAGAAGGTATACATCCTGACTCTTTTCTGTTCTGGCACTGAAGTGGTGGAATGAACTTCCCCTAGATGTCCAACCAGCTGAGCACACTGACACACACTAAAGCCGTCTTCAAACAACGGATGAAGATGTAATTCTTAGTGAAACACTTAAACTAGCTCTTATTTTCTCTGTTTGTTTTATGTATTGTTGTATTATAAAAAAAATAAAAATAAAATTTTAGGCTGATGGTATCCTAAGTCTTTGACCTATTAAACCAGTGTTAATGTATTCAATGATAGAGCACTTTTGTATATCGGTCTGGAAAAGAGCATCTGCCAAATGCCAGAAATGTAAATCTCATTTGCTGTTCTTTCTTGTTTGGCAAAAGTTGTTTGTGTCTTTATGGTTGTTAAGTACAACAGTCTATATTGTATGTTTTTGCATTTTTTTTCTTCTTTCTTTAATGGTAATGATGATATGACGTTGTACTTGTCCTCACAAATGGTAAGAGTATTGTCAAATTTAATGGCAAGAAGACAGTTTAGCGTGTTTTATTTAATGTTGTTTTGTGGAAGTTTTTGTTTTAATCCATATAGGGTTTGGGTCTAGAGATTTGGCATGCTGACTCCAACCCTCGAACAATTTGGATATGTCAGTTCATTAGTCAAGGAACTGACCAGGGAATCAGCCATTTTATGAACTGTCTCTCTCGATCACAAAATCCTTCTACTGAACGAAAACGTTCTTCTACTTTATATGGTTTGTTTGAGTCTAACAACTTCCAAGTGTTTAATGGCTATAAAAAAACACCAGCTAGTAAGCTATTCAATTTCTATGACATATAAAACTGAAATACTTTGTGTTTACAGTGACTAATAAGGAATTTAGAACGTCACCAGAAATTGAGTCATCAGTGTCCCAGTGCGCAGTGAGCCACAGCCATTAATTTGTGCACACGATATATTGATTCACCACCTAGAGAGCTGATTGAGTCTCACACCATGAAAAAGCTTACAAATCCACATTCACCCATTTCTGTGGACTTTACTGTGATGTTTCATTGTGACAACCTTTATAGCTTATCCTACACTGACATCTCTGCTTCAAAATCTCAGCTTGTGAGATTATTATACTATTATTTTCTTTGAATAATTATTTTCTTTTCAAATACAGAGCTTAGGAGCTCCACATGTTTGTTTATCCTGTGTCTGAAACTGAATGATCTCTGCTTTCACAGTGGGAAAGATGTCCTCATTAAAATTGATGTTAAACAGGTACAACTTGGATTAGTCTGAGCCAGATATGTGATATGCACAGCAGTGAGGGTATAACAGCTATTACATGAAAATAGCATGGATAAGATCGGACAGTTGCGTCCAATTTCACAGCCGTGAAGTTGCAGTAACTTTTTCTTATTACTATCCTGAGCTCTGCATTCACATTCATAGCCTGTTAGGTATAATATAATACAATATAATGTAATATAATATAGTTTATGGGACAAGGTGATGAGTAGGTGAGCATTCTCTGTCTCTAAATCTCTTCCTATTTCTCTCTCTCTCTCTATCTATCTATCTTTTACTCCAAGGTGAACAGATTTCACCTTACACATTACAAATGGTGCCATAAACCACTGTATCCTCATGACCTGGGCATACAAATGGAAATTCTCTCATCATCTTGTCATTTAAATGACATTTCTCTTTCTTAGAAAGAGCCATTGTACATCCTCTGTCTGCTCTTTTTCACTCTTTTTTTCCTCTTCTACTTTTTCTTAACCTTTCTGAAAGAATGGAAAATGAGATTAGATGATGGAGAACAGGTACAGTTCATGGTAAATAAACAGATTGCCGTTTTTATGAATGAAACACAACCCCAGGACATATTTTCATGAAAGAACATCTCTGTTTTCTGGATATTAAACTTTTAACCATGGGAATGCTTCCATATTATCTGTCACATGAATTCTCTTCCGCAATACTGATCACTGGTTGGATTCCACCTTCAGCTGACAAGGAAGCGGTATGTGATGTATTGCATGCCTCTGTTGCTAATTCTAAACACCCTGAAGCTTTTGTTGCCATTACTGGTGACTTTAGTCATATAAATCTGCATTCCATTCTCTCAACTCTCCACCAGTTTGTTGACTGCCCTACAAGGGAAAACAGAACACAGGACTTGCAAATGTTTGAAAATGTTAAAGAAGCATGCAGAGCTTCTTCCCTACCCCAACTCGGTAGATCAGACCATAACCTCATCTTGTTAACACCACAGTATGTTCCTGCAGTTCAAAGGCTGCCTGAACCCACAAGGACTGTGAAGAGATGGACTCACAACACCAGTGAATCTCTGCAGGACTGCTTTGAAACTACAAATTAGGATGTGCTGTGCGAGCCACATGGGCATGATATAAATAACATTACTGACTGCATCACACTGTTTTCCCAATAATAAGCCTTGCATCACCACTGACCTGAAGAAGAGAGCCTTCAGGTGTAGTGATAAGTGAAAGCTGAAAACGGTTCATTGACACTTGAAGGTGAAACCGAGAGAAAACCTACAGACAGAAGCTGGTGAATAAATTCCAGCAAAACATCATAAGTGGATGGGCATGTAACAGATTAAAAGCTTTAACATCATAGATCATCATCAGGGGGGTTGCCTGGACAGAGCCTACAAGATGAATCTGTTTTTCAACAGGACCTCCAGCTGGGTATTCCCTTTCTGGAAAAGTCTTTACAACTTAGATACCAAATTAATTCCTGTCTTGCCCCTACCCCTAGCTGAGCACCCCTGATCACAACCCCCTAACTCTAGTCATCACTAAGATGACCATGCTTCCCAGCATGACTGTGAGCAGGTTAGGAGACAGCTGGAGAAACTGCACAAAGGCAAGGCTGCAAGCTCTAATTGTATCAGTTCCAAGATCCTAATGTCTTTTAAAGTGCTGTGTGCTATCCTACAACACATCTGTAACCTGAGATTGATAAGGGAATGGATACCAGTGCTATGAAAAACATTGCATTTAGTGCTGTTACCACAGAAACCCATCCCATCTGGATGTTAGGCCAGGCGCCCTAACATCATATGTCATGAAGGTTCCGGAGAGACCCATCTAGCCCAGCTTGGACCATAGGTAAAGTATGGTTCAAACCTTCTTCAGTTTGCATATCAGCCTTATGGGGGTGAAAACAGTGCTGCAATCTACCTATTGCAGCATGCCCATTCTTATCTGGATGGTAGGGGTGGCAATGTGAGAATCCCTTATTTTCCAGCGACATTAATACCATTCAGCCACAGAGTGGGAAGCTGCTTAGGACGGGTGTCAGCACATCTACTCTCTCAGTGATCACCAACTATCTGTCACACAATGCCCCAGTTTGTGAGTCTGATATAGTGTTTGGTAACGCAAAAGCACCACAGCAGACTGCCTTGTCTCCATTTCTGTTCACTCTGTACAACTTATTCTTCAAGTATAACACTGATTCATGCCATTTGCAGATGTTTTCTGCTAACTCTGAGATGACAGGGTGTATTTGAGATGGGCAGGAGTCGGAGTAAGGTAAACAGAACTGGTGCTCTCTCGTATAACTAGTCCAAGGAGATAGTGGTGGATTTTAGGAGGATGAGAACTGCAAACAAGTGAGGAGATTGGACTGGTCAAAGACATTAAGTTCTTGGGTGTCCACATGAACAACAGCTTTGACTGAAGCACCAACCCAGACACTATGTACAAGAAGGGGATGAGCAGACTCTATGTTCTAAGGAAGCTCAGGTTTTGGGGGTGCAGCATCAGTGTTGTGATGCCAATAGGATTAATTTGCAAGACCAAAACTATCACTGGACAGCACTTGGTGACTTCTTAACATAACAGCCCATCTTTGTGCACTAGATAAACACACTACCACACAACCATCTGTACATACTGCTTATGCAATACATATGTCACTTTTATTATTTCTTGCTTTATTTATTACTATCTATCTATCTATCTATCTATCTATCTATCTATCTATCTATCTATCTATCTATCTATCTATCTATCTATCTATCTATCTATCTATCTATCTATCTATCTATCTATCTATCTATCTATACATTAAACAAAAGCTAAAAAGGGGTCATCAAAGGGGTTGCACAGCAGTTAGCCAGCATACTTAGCTAGCCAAAAGAAACCTAAATTAATATCTTTCCTAACCTTATTCAGATACGGTAACTTATAACAGTATAAAGCCATTAGTTAGCCTGAAGGTGCACCAGGTGGCTGTTTTTTCTTCTTCTTAAGATTCAAGCAAGTCTTGAGAATACGATAAACTGCTATACCGAGCAGCTCCCTCTGCTGGCCAAAGTAGCAACGACAAGAGTTCGTTTATATTGTGATCAGTTTTGAACAGCAAAACTCAGGGACATTTCCGGGGACACCCTCTCACTGCCTGTCTCACTGTCTCTCTACCTGTCTCTCTCTCCATCTCTTTTCCTCTATCTCTTGCTCACTGTTTTTTTTTGTTTGCCTCTGTAACCTTCTGCTCCTGTCTGTCTCTTTCTGTATCTGTCTCACTCTATTTCTCCATCTGGATTTATTGAGGAACAAGAGCTTTTTCACTCATTCAGTTTGTCTCAGTTATCTCTCTGATATCAGGCAGGTGACATGACGTGAGGGATCACAAACGTGCGCTTAAGCGTCGCTGTCCCTCGATGATGTAACATCCGCACGTACTGATGATGATGGTTTAGTTTGTATTGACTGAAACGACTCAGCTGCACTTTATAAAGACTCGATGAGGACCAATCTAACTCCCAGAAGGTTTGCTCGCTTTTTACAGAGCAGGAATTATTATCGCTGGAAGACGTGCTCAGCAAGCGCAAAGCGCTTGGGAATTCACTCGGCGGATTTAAGAGCACAAGCCTTTCACACTCGACCGTCCTCTTCAAAGTAGTGCTGAGCTTTTCCATGGGTTAGCGGGTTAGATTTAAAGCCGAACATGTGGCATATTTAGTCATGTGCTGCTCACAGATCTTAGAGAATGACATCATGTGCTCTCCTAAATGCGATGTAAACAATGCAGATCAAAGCCACAGTGCTGACGTGTTGAGATGCTGCATATGAAAGTCTACATGTAGAAGTTTCTGCACTTTGAAAATTAAGTCACTGAGATTTCTTTCAAGAATGTGACAAAATTCAGGCAGTTATGCCTCAGAGTGTTCAGAGCAAACCGTCCTGTTCTGCCTGACCAGAATACAGGATTTTCATCTTCTTTGAGCAAGATTTGTCCAAAAATACAGAAACCTCCTGCTGTCTTCTGAAATGAGGGACAGAACTGAAATACTTGATGAGGAAAGAATGAAGTGAGATGCAAAAAGGACAAGAAAGAAAGAAAGAAAGAAAGAAAGAAAGAAAAAGAAAGAGAGAGAGAGAAAGAAAGAAAGAAAGAAAGAAAGAAAGAAAGAAAAAGAAAGAAAGAAAGAAAGAAAGAAAGAAAGAAAGAAAGAAAGAAAGAAAGAAAGAAAGAAAGGGTCAAGGCACACAAAGGACATAGAAAGAAAGAAAGAAAGAAAGAAAGAAAGAAAGAAAGAAGGAAAGAAAGAAAGAAAGAAAGAAAGAAAGAAAGAAAGAAAGAAAGAAAGAAAGAAAGAAAGAAAGAATGAAAGAAGGAAAGAAAGAAGGAAAGAAAGAAAGGATTGAGGTGCTAAAAGGACATTAAAGAAAGAAAGAAAGAAGAAAAGCAAAAGAAAATGAGTCTACTTTTGGAGGTATTTCTAAAGCCAAGGATTTAATTCTTCACTTTCATTATTTTGACTCTGCACACACACACACACACACACACACACACACACACACACTACACTATGTTTCACCACTGAGCCACTTCACCAGCATCTTTCATTCTGCAGCTGTTGTAATTATTACGCTGTAATTTCAATCGTGTGGAATTATTTATTTATTTTTTTCAGAGTTAACGTGGATGTTCCTGACAGTTCTGTCTTACTTCCACTTTCTAATGCATGTCTAGCTGAATTTTAATAATTAGCTTATTATCTCAGGTCCAGTTACTTAGCAACAGTGATGGCTTTATCACAGGGATGGCTTTATGTTATATATTTGTTTGATCGAAAAACTTGCTGGAACCTTTGAGACAGAGCACCAGCAAGGAGTCTGAAGTATGTGGAAGAATTTTTTGTCTTGGACCAAATTTCAGACCCAATCCGTGAAAGGATTTGTGGAGGGATATCCAGTGAGCCATGATCCATGATGCCGTCTCACTTCCTGCATCTCGCTTCAGGCTTAAATAAGATCCTGAAGTCGGAGAATAAATGTAGAAGCTCATGCCGCTGGTTCTGGACGTGTTTTGGACCACGTCTTCCAGGCCAAGCGTCTTTCTGCTTTATCGGCGTGTTGCTCGCTCGTTCTCCAAACTCTCCTGACAGGTGTTTATGTTTTCAGAGACGAAGCAGCCTCTTGGCCTCTGTCGTCTCTGCTCAGAAGCCTTTTCCGTTTAAAGAGTGGATTTAGAGAACCTTCCGTCATCCATAGAGGCCCCTCGGGACATGCAAAAGTTTGGCTCATAGTGAATGAAAACTTCCTTTTGTTCTATTTAGAAATCAACTTTTTTTTAAAGAAAAAAAAGCTCATTTTTTATCCTGAAATGGTCATTGAGCATTTAATCTGGATGATTTTTCAAAAACAATATTGAAGCATGTAAAAATTGCCCGCTAAACATGCAGCAGTGAGGCTGAAATCCAGCACCGGGTTCACAGCAGGATACAAACTGCAAAGAGAGGTAAAGAGTTTTGGAATGAGTGAATATTCTTCCTGCTCTATTTAACTGGAGAATTTCCTCCTTATCTGGAGTTTTTATTTTAAAGTTTTATAGTAGAGCATGAACACAGCTGTGGGTGGAATTGAAGAACGAGAAGGAAAGGAAAGGAAAGGAAGGAAGGAAAGAAGGAAGGAAGAAAAGAAAGAAAGAAAGAAAGAAAGAAAGAAAGAAAGAAAGAAAGAAAGAAAGAAAGAAAGAAAGGTGCAAAAAAGAAAATAAATAATTAAAGCAAGAAAAAGCAAAGAATAAAAGGAACAAAGACAACTGAAGGGAAAAACTAAGTGTTGAGGAGCAGAAAAAAATATGAGAAAGAAAGAACGAGAGAAAGAAAGAAAGAAAGAAAGAAAGAAAGAAAGAAAGAAAGAAAGAAAGAAAGAAAGAAAGAAGTGTTGAGCAAAAAATACAAAGAAAATTGAAAAAATAAAGCAAGCACAATACAGAGAATTGTATGGCAGAAAGACGAAGAAAGAAAGGATTGAGCAAAAAGGAGAATAAATAAACAAATAAATAAAGCAAAAAACTAAGATAGAAAAAGGAAGGAAGAAAGGAATGAAAAAAACAAGTGAAGGGAACAACGAACAATGAAGAAAGAAAGGACAGAGGTGTGAAAAGGGCAATAAATAAATAAATAAATAAATAAATAAATGAAACAAGAAACTAAGATAGAAAAAGCAAGGAAGAAAGGAATGAAAACACAAGTGAAGTAGAAAGAAAGAAAGAAAGAAAGAAAGAAAGAAAGAAAGAAAGAAAGAAAGAAAGGATTGATGTGCATAAAGGAGAATAAATAAATAAAGCAAGAAACTAAGATAGAAAAGGCAAGGATGAAAGGAATGAAAAGACAAAAGTGGGGAAGAACTGAAGTTTTCAGCAGAAAGAAAGAAAGAAAGAAAGTCCAACAATATCATGTCTAAATCCACTGAGTCATTCTAACATGCTAAGTTTTGCAGAAACATTGATGTTACTTGCATTTTTTCAAACAGCGTGCATTGTGATGTCACAGTGTCTCCCAGGGCTGCTTTACCACACCATATTATAGCCTTGTCTCTGTCTTCATCTCTTTCCTGATCTGATCTGATCTGTCCTGGTCTCAGCTCAACACCTCTGGCCCAAACCCAGTGTACGCTTACATCATCGTGTTACCGCCGCGTCGCACCGTCAGATTTGGTTAGCCACTAAAGGAGGTGAATTTGTAGCGTGTTCTCTGCTGCTAGTGGAATAAAGCGTGCTGCAGTGGAGCCGTGCTGGAGATCGCTGATGCTTTTGGACCGTGCAGCTTGCTGTCACTTCTATCTAGGCCACAGTAGAGGAAGTTCACTTCACTTCACTTCACTTTTTCCTGCTCCTGGATTCATCACACAAAGCAGAGAAAATCTCACCAGTGTGGAATTATTTATTCAGTTTTCTTCTTTCCTAAACAGGCTTCATCAGGTTCCCTTTTTCAACCTGGTCCTTCCTTTCTTTTCTCACTATTCCCTGGTTGCTCATATTAAGAGATTCTGTCTTCTGTTAACAAATCCTTTAACAAAAATCTTTTTTTTTTCATGATGCATCAAAAACCCTGCAGCTATTTATCAATAATTCAGCACCTCATACCCTTTCTTTTTTCCCCCATCTATTTTATTTCAACCTCCAGGTTGCTATGAGAATGTAAAGTGCGCAGGTATAAGTTCCGCAACCAAGTGTGAATGTTGCTAGTGTGTGGATTTCAGGTGCGGTGGATTCAGTGGGTGGGATTTAATGCTTTATTAGATGGCCCTGGGTCAAGATGTGGTCATGGGATCTGGGTTTAATGAGTAAGTGTCAGTTGGGAAAAGATTTGGTAGATGGGTATAGGGTACAATTGGTGGGTTTTGAAGTGGTCATGGGATCAATAGGTGAATTGCAGTTCAGTGGGTGAGTGACAAATGGGCAATGTTTCTGTAGTTGGGTTTTGGGTCAAATTGGTGGGTTTTGAACTGGTCATGGGATCATTGGGTGGATTGCAGGTCAGTAGGTAAGTGTTACATGGGCAAAGTTTCAGTAATTGGGTTTGAGGTCAAGACTGTGATTTTTGGATTGGGCATGGGATCAGTGGGTGTAATGCAATTCAGTAGGTGGATGTTAACATTAACGGCATTTGGCAGACACCCTTATCCAGAGTGACCTGCATTTTATCTCATTTTGTTCAATTGAGGGTTAAGGGCCTTGTTCAAGGGCCCAGCAGTTGCAGCTGGGTGGACCTAGACCCGAGATTTGAACTCACCACCTTCCCATCAGTAGTCCAACACCTTAATCACTAAGCTCCCACATACAAGTTCACATACCCCATGGCAAAGGGTCAAAGTTACATGGGCAAAGGGGCAAAGTTGCATGGGCAAAGTTTCAGTAGTTGGGTTTGGGGCAAGTTGGTGGGTTTTGATGTAGTCATGGGATCAGTGGGTGTAGTGCAGTTCAGTAGGTGTCATATGGACAAGTTTCAGTAGTTGGGTTTGGGGTCAAGATTGTGAGTTTTGAAGTGATAATGGGATCAGTGGGTGTAGTGCAGTTCCGAAGGTGAGTGTTACATGGGCAAAATTTCAGTAGTTGGGTTTGGGGTTCAGCTGAAGTGTTTTGAAATGGTCATGTGATCAGTGGGTGGATTTCGGGTTCATTGCATGAGTGTCATTAACTGGGTTTTGGGTTAAGTTGGTGGATTTTGATGTGGTAAGTGCATCTCAGGCTGTTGTGACTGGGTTTACTGTGTGTGTGGATTCAGTGGATCAACTGCTTTTCTGTGGGTTTCAGGTTGTTCTGGATGGATGAAGGTGGGCACCGCATCAGTGGTATCACACTATAAAGACAACAGTTTGGGGCACCTGACCATCACATCCACATCACCAGATTTATTCACTCTTTTGCTTGTATAGTAATCTTCACTCTTCTGGGAATGCAGCCCAGTAGATTTTGAAGCATGCCTGTGAGGATTTGGGTTTATTCAGCAATAAAGGGCATTTGTGAGGTCAGGCAGTGTTGGGTGAGGAGGTCTGGTGTGCAGTCAAGATGTTCAGTGTGGCTGGGGTCAATGACCTCTGCAGGACACTCAAGATCCCCCCCCCTTTGGCTAACTATATCTTCATGAAGCTTACTTTGTACACAGGGGTATTGTCATGCTGGAGCAGGTTTGGACCTCTTAGTTCCAGTGAAGGAAATTTATAATGCTTGAGAATGCGAAGACATTTTTTTTCTAATCTTATGAAGGCCCCTATATGGGTGAGATGGTCAGGTGTCCACAAGTGTATTTGACATGAGTGTGGTTCCGTTTAGTTGAACGTAGATTAACTTGGAAGGTTTTAAAAGGGTGCAGCTAGGTTTAGGAGGTGGATAACAGATGGAGTGAGTGGGTTCCATGTGAGTTTGTATGGGAATTGGTATATGAATATCTATTCAGTGTGTGTCAGATGGATGTGGGTTCAGCAGGTGGGTATCTGATGGGTTAGTTCTTTTGTTCTTAAGGGTTCTTTGGATGGCTAATGGTGCTAGTTTTCTAAATGGATTCTACTTGAAATCTTTGCTATAAGGGGAACTCTAGCAGTAAATAGAGTCTTTGTTTCTAAGTGCTTTTGAAATGTACTTTTACACCCTGCAAAGTGCACTAAGCTGTATTTCTAGCATGCTAAATTTCCACCCTTTTAGGCAATTCCTAGAAAACAAAGCATTGTTTTTTTTTAACTGACACTATGGATGTCCATCAGTTCACTCATAATGAATTAGTGACACAGTTTGCTACCTAATTGGAAACATCTCTAATTAGCATTTAGCCAATTTGCTAGCGGCAATAATGGGGTGCTGTGCCAAAACACTATACGTCAATGTCTATTACTTGTAAGAATGAAGTTTAGTAATAAGCTTTTTGTGACGCAGCAGGATCTAAGAAACACCACGTTAATGAAAGCTCATCCACGCTGAGGCAGTGTAATGATCAGCCCAGTGAGTCACTCTGCTGTACGACTCAGGACATGGCTATACGGGGAGAAGCACTGAGTAAGCGCTGTTAATGCTGGAGATATCTGACGCACCTGGTATTTCTGCGTCCTCCCGGGGCCGTGAGAATATTGACTCCGATTACAGAAGCAGGAACCGAGACTGAGGAAATGTGCAACCATACCACAGGTTTCACCAATGTAACAACAAGCAATTTCATCCCCGAAACTGCTTTATTACATCGCACTGCTTACATAATCACATCGTAATTGTTTACCGAATGTAATTATTCTGCGCTAGGTTGCGGTGCTTAATGAAGAATTTAATAAGAACGATGACAGCATGCTCGGAGTGGCTGAAGATTAGCCACTGTAGAATTCCATTACACTAATCTGACACATTCTGGAGTGGCTTCTTCAATCAACTTTCCAATTATAACCACCAGGCATCAATATTTTTCTTCCAGACAGACCATCGTCATGGTAACAACATTTTGGTCAAACTGGGTGGTGTCATTCCCATAGATCACCAAGGGCCTCCACATGCTGAAATATTTCATTGGTATTACATTCTTCTGGGTCTGTTTCAATGTTGATCTGTATGTGAGTTTGTGAGTTTAAAATGGTAGGATTTCAAATAAGGGCAAGTAGAAAAAAAATTATTTGGATTCAGGGGTCATGGCTGGCACTCATTTTATCTTAAGTGCTTATGTGTTATACATAATACCTTTTTTTGGGGGTGGGGGGTCTCTTGGCCAAGAACAGAACCCTGGAGTTCTATATACAGCTGTAAGGATGTTCCTTTTTAAAGAATGTAGTATTGTCTTGATTACTTTTCACAGAAGACACAGATTTAGCAAATTATTCCTTGAAATTGCAGTCATTTTTTTCAGGAAATGGCTTTGAGGTATAGAAAAACACCTGGCTACAGTATGTTTATTTAAAAAAAAATGCTGATTGTGTTGAGATTGAAGCCATTACCTTACTTAAACCAGATTCGGTAATGAAGTAATGATTATCATGAATAAACAACACAAACAGTTACAAATAAAATGTAAGCTGATTCAGCTTTTCTTTGCTCCTCGTGCCTTTAATCTGGACACAAGCGCAAGCTCCAGATGATGGACTTGTTGTTTCCTTTGCACATCTGGAGCGCACATTTCGGCCACTCGCAATCTTTTGTCTTGAGCTGCGTCTGCTTGCCGCTTCACCCTCCACTTCCCTGCTGTCCAAATATTTGTAGAAACATTTTAACATTTTTAGTGTCATGTATAAACTCTAAGATGTGTCAGAATAAACTTCTCAGCTTCTTTGCCTGAGCTTTACCTAAAAGTTAGTTGTCTGCCATTGGTAAAACATCCGGTTTTAAAGAAAAAAAAACAAACTTTAGCATCAAAGCAATGAAGGATTCATCTAAAGTACCTGGCTAATTGGGCTTAAAAGCAATGCCACACTTTATTTGCTCATTTAAATCACATTTTTAAGCTAAATTAACTTAAAGGCAAATAAACTTAGCTTAATTAGCATATTTATTTAGTTCTATTTTGGATAATGAGAGCACCAATTTAAGTGGTCAAATAGATTGAAACTTTTTTTTTTTCTTTAAGACAGTCATCAGCAAGAAGTATCTGGCATGAAAAAAATAATAGATTGAAAAAAGCTCGGAAACACCAGTTTTTAGTAACTTTTACATTTTGCAGGTTTCGTCGCAAACCTTATGCTGCAGGGTTGAAAAGGAAACCCAAGCAGGTGAGGGCTTTGGCTCTAGTGAAAAGCCTAAATAGTAGCTCTCTCTCCAGCAGTCTTTGGTTACTAATACTAACTTTCACCTTCCATTGTCCTCGCTGGGCGTTTACATTACAACTGAACCTTTCATGTTATTCAGGCAATACTTTTGTGTCTGCTTATTAATCTTCAGCATTGTTCTGTGTTTGTTCGGACTTGCAAACCCGCATGCCTTTCAAATGTGCAGGAAAATTAAAGACCTGTTGAGGTTGGTATAAGCGCTAATGATTCGTTTCGAGGTCCATGACCATTTTTGGAGAAGATTTGTAGTCGGTTTGCGTGACCTGGACTCTGCGAAAATAACCATGTACCTAATCCAGCACTAATTATTCCTGCTTTTCTACGTCCTTGGATCAGCACCATATGGGGAAATGCGATGCATATTTTTTTTATTTATTTAACATCTGCTGATTGGGAAATGAAGGTTACACAAAGAACTGAACTGGAGCTCGATTGCAGGAGCTGAAACTTTCAATGGAACACATTCTTTGATCAGACATCTGACAATTGTGAGTACAGACTAAACAGTGGAGTGAAATGCCAAACCATCAGCAAATAACAACCTACTTCTAATCTAGGACACAATTCAGAGGTATAAAAGAGGTATTTCCTTAAGATCTAGCTTTATCCAAGCTCAGTTTTACCTACTCTCAGATTTCTATGTCCTTGTTTGTATTTTCATATCCATACATACCACACAGTCTGAGAGCATTTTTCATTTTCAGCATTGTGAAGCATCACAGTTTCTCCAGACCCCTACTATGAAACAACATCTTTGGGGAAATAAACCCAGTAGTCTTGCATAAATAAATGACAAATGAATGTAAGATAAGGGGAATAGACAATGTTCAAATTTCAAGAAAATATAATAGTCAGGCTGAATACCCCCCAAGAATGTTCCATTTATTATGAATTAATATCTGCTGTTAAACTATATACAGGTGTTTGAGTGACATATTTCATTATCCTAGTATCTGAAAACATGTAATATATGGTGCTAAAATGCAAAACACAAAGGTATGCAAAAGTGGAACGGTCTTGAAAGAAAAAAAAATGTTACGTATGCAAAAATGTTCTCCTTACATTTTTTGTTTTGCACTGGCAAGCTTTTGTTTCAAATTTGGCTTAGCTGTTCTCCTAATGGAGGTGCCAATTCTTTTGGCGTAGCCAATTACTTATTCTTTTTTATAGTACTGAATGTTTCAGAAATGTGCACCATGCAGTCTATATACCCAATCCGTGCCAATTAGAAAGCAAATTCTTCTCATCTCTACTACAGGAAGCTTTCCATTTCTCCTGCAGATACCATGAGGTTCTATTCCAGTTACAAAAAATATTCATGTTTGAGCTGTAAATGTTGTTTTTTATTCATGGCAGTAAGCACCAAACCTGCCAGACAGAAAATGGAAGGACTGAAAGTCTTTCAGTAAAAGAGTGAAAGAACGGCATTGAAACAGTGTAACAGGAAGAGGAAATGCCACTGAAGGCCATTAGAGTGATCGAGACTGACAGTGCCCCAACACTCATTAGCTCCTAGCTCCTACCAACGATGCCGATACACTAGATGATGTGGCAATGGCTGTCTGGCATTGACGCTTGGCGACGTGACATATTATTTTTTTTTTTTTTTGGAAATGGAAAGACGTTGATTGGGATCAGCTGTCTGCCAGGGAATCCAATGATGTGTTTAAGAGCCCTAATGGTTTGCAGTCATCTTGGTCACAATGTACTATAACAAGTCCAGAGCAGATGCCTGGGACAAAATTAGCCTAGATCCAGACCTAGGGTAAGTTCTCTACACAGTCCAGTACCCAACAAAATCCTGTCCAGTAACTACCACCCAGTCTAGTATGCACTCCAGTACAAACCACACAGTCCAGTACCCAACATCCAGTCTAGACTGCTCTGATAGCAAGTGCACTACCCAATCCTATACCAAACATTCAGTCAGATACAAAACACCCAGTTCAGTGCACAAAATACAGTTTTTTGCCCCTCACCCAGTCCAGTCCAGTCCAGTACACAACACCCAGTCATGTCCAGTCTACAGCGCTGCCCAGTTTAATCCAAACTAGAACTCACCAACTAGTCCAATATCCAGCATCCAGTCTGGTTCCATACCCAACAGCAAGCTCACTCTAGTGCCCAATTCCCAATTCAGTATCCAGCATCCATTCCAGTTGATTCTAATAACCAACAACCAGCCCAATCTACAACCCAGCATCATGTCCACTACACACAACCAGTCCAGTGCAATACCCAAAAATCAGAATTAAATCCAGTAACTAATCCAGTATGCATTACAGTCTAGACCTAGTCAACCCATTACCCAGAGTAGATACAGTACAGGCATATCATCCAATCCAGACCTAGGTAATTGCGCACCTGTTCCAGTTCACACTCAGTCAAGTATCAGAATAAACCAGTTTAGTCAGATTCAGTCAGCCAGATATCTGGAGCATAGGCCCCAGGGCAATTCCTAGTTCAGTAGCCACTCAGGTGCACTATTTATTCAGTCCAGTGTCTAGTAGCTAGTGTAGACCTAGTCCAGTACCAGTCCATTCACATCTGGCCAGTTTAGTGTATTCAATAACAATGGTCATAAAATGGAAACAGTGGTACCTTAAGCACAATCATCTTCCCCAGGGCCCCACCCACCTTTGTCCCCCAAGGACCCCACACACTCATGGAACTGCCCACACAAGAAGAAAAAATTTCACTTCCAGGTAGTTATGAATAACTAGGCTTGTGAAACATTTTATAATTTTTTAGTCAGGGGGTGTGGTAGCTTAGTGGTTAACATGTCGGGCTATAGGTCAGAAGGTTATGAGTTCAAACCCCAGCTCCATCAAACTGCCCTCAAGCAAGGCCCTTAACCCTGAATTGCTCAGTTGCATAAAATGTATGTTGCTCTGGATAAGGGTATCTGCCAAATACTGTAGATGTATTTATTTTTTTCACCATGAATAAAACATCCTGATATCAAAAGTGGACAAAAAGATGTTTCCAGTGGTGACCCTCCGATTCTTCTCTTGCATGTTATTATGCATGTATGTAACCTTAGTCGTAACCCTAGCCCTCAACCAAACCAGACACACACAGACACAACCTCTGTGTGCATTCACATGTATATCAGCCCACACACACACACACACACACTCACTCTCTCTCTCTCTCTCTCTCTCTCTCTCACACACACAGACACACACATAAGAGTTAGTCATGCTCTGCCTTCCTACTCCTCTCGAATTCATCGGTGCTGCAAATGTGACTTTTTCCCGCTTGAATAAGTACAAAACACTCCGGGGCTTGTTCAATTAGAAAAGAGTGAAAGAGGAAGAGCAATAAAAAGAGAGAGTGAAAGATACACACTCCACTGCACACTAATCTCTATAGTGCTTGTTAAAATGTTTATGTCCTCACTTTTGGACAATTTCATCCTTAAATGTAATAAAAAAAAAAATAAAAAAAAGCTAAAGAGGTCATCAAGGCTAATTCAGTGGTTCGGACTGATAGCAGCACACAGGGATGGAGTGATATATCACTACACTGACAATATCTTGAGTTTATCTGCTCCATCTGCTACACCGGTGTACAATTACTCAGCGCACTCCATCTGTTGTTCTGCACAAAGTATTGGACCCAATCAACCCAATGGAAAGAGAACACCATAAACAGATATTGATTGTGTTCCAATCAGAAGGGAAGGTCCCTAGTTAGACAGCATGATGGAGCGAAATCTGGGCAACACTCAGACCTTAAAAAAAACATTAAAAAATAAACAAGGTAAATGGAAAAACAGAAGAAAGAAAGGAAGAAAGAAAGAGAATAAAAGAAATATGTTTGAGGAAAGGTTAAAGGAAAAGGGAAGGCAGGAAGAAGGAAAAGGAAGAAGGAAACAACGAACAAAGACATTACACAAACAGAATGCAAAATAAAAAATGTAATATATATATATATATAATTTTCATTATATTATATTATATTATATTATATTATATTATATTATATTATATTATATTATATTATATTATATTATATATTTCATTTATATTATATCCATATAAAAAAAGAGAAAGAAAGAAAAATAATTTAAAAAATAAAATTAAAAAAAAAAAAGTAAAAAAAAACATCTAAAGAAATAAAGAGAAAGTATATCCAGGTCGAAGGAAACATTACTTTCATATTATAACAAAAATTAATAAATAAATAAATAAATAATAATAATTCACTGCATGTTGTTCTGTGTGTGATATACTATAAATATATATATATATATATGTATTGCATGAGAGAGAGAGATATTTGTAGATACACATGATATACAAGAAGCCTCTTTCTCTCTCTCTCTCTCTCTCTCTCTCTCTCTCTCTCACTTATCCTGACCTCTTCTGCTCTCCAGACCTGCCTGATCCATCCTGATGCCCTACTTCAGCTTGGAGTTCCTCTCACTCGCTGCTGCTGGCATTGGTCACACCTGGACAACCTACATATACATGCGATTGCTGAGGATGGTAGCACATACAGTAGAAGCCATGAAGATTTGAAGGTATTGGACTGCAATTGATATGCTCACTGTTTACTGAGATAGCGTTCAATTCCCATGAGAACTTCAACTAACATCACTTTTTAAACCTCAGCTGTCTTTTCCAAGGACGCCAATAATTATTAAGCTGTCTGTCTCTTCATTATTCAGCACACACCGTATCAGTAATCAGCTTTCTAACACTACACCAACCCAACCCATACCAGTTCCCATGACAATAGGTCCAAATGGTGTACCGTAGGCGCACCACTTATAGTGCACTAGAGAGAAGGGAGTAGGTCACGGTTTAGGACAGGAGAGGGCAGGGCTTCCACCTGAGAGCCATTAGGGTTTAGTTTCATGGTATGAATGCACTTCTGATGCTGAGCCCCTCAGGCTCAGGTGCTATTAGTCATACACACACACACACACACACCTGTATGATGGGGTGTGTTCTGTGCGCATTGTGCTGTGTGTGTTGGAGGAATTTGTGGCGTAGGTGTTGGAGGTGTGTCTGAAACCGAGCACGTCCTAGTGACTCAAAAATGACGAAAGCTCCTCAAAACAAACAAATTATCTGCCCGCACATCCTCCGAGTGATACAGGAGGGGTAAAAGATAAAAAAAAGGCAAAAACAAATGAAGAAAGAAAAGATGAAGAACAAAAGAAAAAAAAACTGATGAAAGAAAAATAATGAAAAAAAAATCAAGACATTTCAAGCAGATGTTGAATAAAAGGAAAACAAAGAAAGACAGGAGAGAAATGAAGAATAGAAAGTGAAAAATTGACAGAAAAAGAGAAAGATGAAAGGTGAAGGAAGCTGTACTGTTTTTCTGTTGACTTGTCTGTGCTGTATTGTCCGTAGCATGTTAGCTTGAACGCTTTTAAGAACGTTCGCCTAAATGCACAGCAGAGATGATTTGGTGTGTCACACACTTCGTTTCTTTGATGTCGACTCTGTTCTGGCGACATGCTAACTGAGACGTCTCGTGGTCGGGCCTTGAAGTTGCTGATAAACGACAAATGCTCCCTCTCTCTATCTCTGAAATGCTCCCTCTCTCATTTACTTGCTCGGGGCCAAATTCCAGACGAGAGCCGACACAATTCCAGTGCCTCACATCTCACTAATTCTGTTTCTATGCTATTTGAAGAAGCGCTTTGTGAGGCTGTGTGAGCTCCGAGGGTCTTCTGTGTGTTTTTTTTCTTTCCAGATGTCAACGTTAGTGGCTAATTTTCTGCCTGCGTGGCTCCACATCAGTTCTGTCTGTGTCTTGATGCTGCGTCTGTCACAGTCTATGTTTGCCACGAGCAAGTCATCATCAATTTACTAGAAACTTTATCAGCACAGAACACACACTCAAAATTGGATGTGATAAACTAGCCTGTGAGGCATGAGACATAAAGATCATTAGCCAATCAAATTCAAGGCATAAAGATCATTAGCCAATCAAATTCAAGGCATAAAGATCATTAGCCAATCAAATTCAAGACATAAAGATCATTAGCCAAACAAATTCAAGACATAAAGATCATTAGCCAAACAAATTCAAGACATAAAGATCATTAGCCAAACAAATTCAAAACATAAAGATCATTAGCCAACCAAATTCAAGATGTAAAGATCATTAGCCAAACAAATTCAAAACATAAAGATCATTAGCCAAACAAATTCAAAACATAAAGATCATTAGCCAACCAAATTCAAGACATGAATCGACTCAATGAAGAAGGAGTGGCCTCTGTGTATACAATCTGGCTAAAGATGGTGTGGCCTCTGTTTCTCCAGTTTCAGTGAAGAAGGTGTGGCTTCGTGTCTATTGCCTCAGTAAAGAAGGCGTGGCCTCTATCTCTCCAGTTTCAGTGGAGAAGGCGTGGCTTTCTGTCTATTACATCAATAAAGAATGCGTGGCCTCTATTTCTCCAGTCTCAATAAAGAGGCTGTGGCCTCTATCTCTCCAGTCACAGTGGAGAAGGCATGGCTTTATGTCTATAGCCTCAATAAAAAAGGCGTAGCCTCTAGCTCTCCAGTCTCAATAAAGAAGGTGTGGCCTCTATCTCTCCAGCCTCAGTGAAGAATATGTTGCTTTGTGTCTATAACCTAAATAAGAAGGTGTGGCGTTTATCTCTCAAGTCTCACTAAAGAAGGTGTGGCCTCTATCTCTCTAGTGTCAATAAAGAAGGTGTGGCCTCTATCTCTCCAGTCTCACTAAAGAAGGCGTGGCCTCTATCTCTCTAGTCTCAATAAAGAAGGTGTGGCCTCTATCTCTCTAGTGTCAATAAAGAAGGTGTGGCCTCTATCTCTCCAGTCTCACTAAAGAAGGCTTGGCCTCTATCTCTCCAGTCTCAATAAAGAAGGCGTTGGCCTCTATCTCTCTAGTGTCAATAAAGAAGGTGTGGCCTCTATCTCTCCAGTCTCACTAAAGAAAGCTTGGCCTCTATCTCTCCAGTCTCAATAAAGAAGGCGTTGGCCTCTATCTCTCTAGTCTCAATAAAGAAGGTGTGGCCTCTATCTCTCTAGTGTCAGTAAAGAAGGTGTGGCCTCTATCTCTCTAGTGTCAATAAAGAAGGCGGTGGCCTCTATCTCTCTAGTGTCAATAAAGAAGGCGGTGGCCTCTATCTCTCTAGTGTCAATAAAGAAGGCGTTGGCCTCTATCTCTCTAGTGTCAATAAAGAAGGTGTGGCCTCTATCTCTCTAGTGTCAATAAAGAAGGTGTGGCCTCTATCTCTCTAGTCTCAATAAAGAAGGTGTGGCCTCTATCTCTCTAGTGTCAGTATAGAAGGTGTGGCCTTTATCTCTCCAGTCCCACTGGAGAAGGCATGGCTTTATATCTGTAACCTCAATAAAGAAGGCATGGCCTCTGTCAGGGGCTTTTCATCACACTGATCTGTGGCTTTATTCATTCAAAATTTTAATGACTTTTTGTAGTTTTATTTAGAAGCTACAGCACAAGTGCTCTGTCAGTCTTCACTGAATATCAACAAAGTAACGTAGTGTCCTTTGTCCCAGTATTCCTCTATTATTGCTCCCTTCCTCCCTCCATCCCTCTATCGCTCCTTTTTTCTCTCCGTTGCTTCACCTCCACCACTCTGCCTCGCCACTCTGGAGCTATTTTTAGCTTCCTGGCTGCAAATCCAGAATAAGCAGATCCTTCCTCCGCAGAATCGAATAAACCGATGCAGCGACTCCTGCTGCAAAAAGTTCAGCTGAGGGGGCAGTTGAGGGACAAAAGCAAGAGGTATAATAAAGGAACAAAAAAAAGAAGGGGGGGGGCAGATTGAGGGACAATATGAAGAAGGTCAAAAACAAGAGGTACAAACCTGAAGGCAGTAATCATGGTAGGAAAACATGAGGGACAGAAATGGGTGACATCAACAGGGACAAAAAAGAAGAAGGACTATCAAGGGTAAAAAAAAAAAAAAAAAAAAAAAAAAGGGGATCCAGGGACAAAAACAAGCGACAGCTGAGAGAGGAAAACAAGGGACAATTCAGAGACAAAATCAATTGACAGAAAAAAAGCAAGGGATGAAAACAAGAGGGACAATTGAAGAAAAAAAAAAACGAAAAAATAAAAATATAAAAATATAAAAATAAAAAATCAATGGGGCAATAACATGAGAGGCATAAAATGTAACAAAAAATAGGAGGAAAAGAACAAGAAGGACACCTGGGGGGACAAGAGAAACAATCAAGGACAAATCAAGGGCAAAAGGATCAATTGAGGAAAAGCAAGAGAGGAAAAAGAAGGATAATAGAAGGACAAAAATACTGATGGACAAAACCAGAGGGATATAAACAAGAGTAACAAAAGCAAGAAGGGACAAATCAAGAGGAATAAATGAGGACAAATAAAATGAGAGGGAGAACGATGACAAAAACCATAACACAACATATTTAGCACCTTTTAATACAATGTACAATATAACCGACTTAAAGAAGATATTAAAGACAAGCGTGTTCTCTCTCTCTCTCTCTCTCTCTCTCTCCCTGCTGACAGGAAGTTCCTTCACCACGAGCGTGTCATGAAGATAAATTAGGAGATGATCAAGAATCCTGACTGTCAGGACGTGTCCCTTTGTCAGGAAGTGGTTCTCTGACATAAACACAAACACATATGCGCCTTCACCATCCTGCAGACCTCCACAAACGCCTTGCCACCAGATTTCCCATGCATGCAGTGTGTCCAAAATAAATCCTGTCTACAAAAATACCAGTCAAAATCCTGCCTGAAAAAAATGTAGTGCTGCAAAACCGAAAATACTAAATAAATTGGGGGGATAAAAAACAATAGGGGACGAAAACAAGAGGGAGAATTGAGGGACATAAGCCAGGAAGTTAAAAACCATGAAGGAAAATCAATGGATTTTGAATGAAAAAAAAAAAAAACAGGGACAGATTGAAGGACAAAAACAAAAGGGACAAATAAAAAATGATAAAAAATACAAGAGAAGGACAATGAAGGTGAAATTAAAAAACATAAGGAATGCGTTCAGAAGAGAAAATTAAGGGATATTTACAGAAGAGGGAGAATAACAAACAAGAGGGAGAAGTGAAAGACAAAAATAAGAAGGACAAACAAAAAACAAAAACATGAACTGAAGGACATCTGAGACATAATCAAAAGCAATATACACAAAAGATGGACAACTGAGGACAAAATAAACAGCACAAAACACTGAAAAATAAATAAATCATTTGGTGTCCAAAAGGGAAAGAAGATAGCATGCAAAAGGATGAAAATATTGAACGTTAAAAAATAGAAAAAAGGAGAAAATAATTCTAAAAGCTATAAAAAAAACAAATTAAAAAAAAAAGAAAAACAAAATCATATTTTCTGAAATAAAAAAGTCACCGGCTGATATCTGTCTCATGAATATATTAAAAATAAATAAATATATAAATAAAAAGTTGACAGAAAGAGTGCCCAAAAGAACAATTACATAAATGACTAATAACAGGATGCCAAAATGATGTCTAGAGGAAAGTACTGTCCTAAATAATGTTCAAAAAGAAAGCGTCCTAAATATTTGTGTCCAAAATAAGACATGTGTCCCAAATAAAAATGCCAGAAATAAAAAAGAAAAGATCAGCGAGTCCGAGTTCTGTGGAGTTTGTGGTGTTTGTGGAGGAGGGAATGAAACGCTCTGAGGCGCTGAATCACGTGAATATTTTTATTTATATTTATAACATTTTTGCTTAATTTCTCATAAAATGTAACCTTTTATTTTTTTATTACTATTTTTTTTTATTCTAATTGCCAAATTTATTTTGTGTGTATTTTAAAACGTTTATTTTAATTGTCTAATGCATGTCACATTTTTACAATTTATTTATTTTTTCAATTGCATTCTTTATTTTTTGTATCTTTGTTTTGTATTTTACTAGCTATTTTTTTTAGATCTGTTGTAACATTTTATTTTTACTTTATTTGGCTAACAGGCAAACTTTTAATTCTTTAAACATTTTTTTATTTTGTGTAACTTTATTACATATTTATTTTAACGTTTAATGTCAGCTTTTTAATTTTAAAATTTTATTTTATTGTTAATTAATTAAATAAAAAAAAGTATAAAAAAAGTATATATATTATTTTTAAAAGTCAATGTTTTACTGTAACTTTTTTTTCTTCTTCTTTTTACATCCTTATTTGATTTTTTTTTGTAACTTTTTCATTTTAAATTTCCATATTTCTAACGCTAAATAAAGGTGACACTGTGGCACAGTGGGGTATCATGGCTGCAGGGCTGAGGTTTGATCCCGAGCTTGTGTACCTTGTGTAGCTTGGTGTGTGTGTGTGTGTGTCCTACACTGGAATGGCATCCCATCCCATGAGTATTCCTGCCTTGTCACAACCAAGGTGATTTAGATTGAAATTGGCAGCAGATAGATTAGATTTGATTAGATAAGATAAACTCTGGGAAATGAATCCTCAGAGGAAACTAAAAAAAAAAAATCTGATGAGTAACATTGTTATTGCTGTGTGAATGATTCCCGTGTGAACTGTTTTAATGTAACATAGTCAGAAGTTTTTAATGATTGTTTTGTTAAGGCCTGATTCGAGCAAAGTGGTGACACACGCCTGTGACTAATCCCACACTCTGCTCCCTGATCATCTGCTCCCTGATAACTCAGGTTATTTTAATCCGGCAGCTCTGGCGTCAATCAACTTCGCAGTGAGGAATGTGGAGCTGTGTTCATACCTGCCCAAATTCTCATGACTTAACAAAAGCAAATATGCAAAGGTGTGTGTGTGTGTTTGTGTGTGTGTGTGTGTGTGTGTATGTGGGCTACACAGTAATACAGAAACTAAGATCATGTAACAGGGCTTCACTGTATCAGCAATGCATTATAAGTAGATAATACATAACAAAGCTCATGAATATACACTCATTGTCCACTTTATTAGGTTATCTAATCAGCCAGTCATGTGGTCACGAGTTTCAGTTAATGTTCACATCAAACCTCTGAGCGAAGGAAAAGTCTGATCTCTGTGACTCATGCTTGTTGGTACCAGATGGGCAGGTTTGAGTATTTCATAAACTGTTGATCTCCTGGGATTTTCAAATACAGCAGTCTCTAGAGAGTCTGAACAGAATGGTGCAAGAACAAAACAACATCCCGTGAGCAGAGCGTCTGCAGGCTGAAAGACCTTGATGATGAGAAAGAAAGAGATCAGAGGAGAATGAGGATGTTTATAGTAACTCAAATAATCACTCTTTGTAAACAGGGTGAGCAGAAAAGCATCTCAAAACATCTCAACTGTCCAGTTTGGGTTAGTCTGTGTTCACGATTCCTGTCTTTGGTTGAGAAGAAGCTGCTGAATCATGCTGAAATGCTTTTCTGTGCACCACAGTTGCCGAGAGTGATTATTTGAGCTACTACAGAGCTCCTTGTCTTCCTCTAATGTTTCATCATGTACAAAGTGTTTCAATCCACAAAACTGTCGCAAAAAGGATGTTGTCTATTTTTTCTGAGTAAACTCTAAAATCTGTTGTGTGTGAAATCCCAGAAGATCCACAGTTTATGAAATGCTCAAACCAGCCCATCTGGCACCATCAACCATGCCTCAGTTGTTGCAACTCACAAAAAACACAAGACTTTTTCGTCATTCTCACGTCTGATGTCAACATTAACCCGAAGCTATTCACCTGTTTTTCTTTTTTTGTTTTGTTTTTTTTACTTTGTGGTTCTGACAGATGATTGGCTGATCAGATAACTGCATGAACATGCATGTGTACAGGTTTTCCTAATAAAGTGGCCAGTGAATGCATGTGAATGTATTAGCATTGATGAAATGAAAACATGTAATTGTTATATCACTGATATCAATATTAATACCAAATGAATGTATAAACAATATTCATAGCAATTATGAAAGATGTAATGGAGGGAGTATAGATTGTTTAAATCTTTTTAATAGTTTTTTTTTTAAAGAAAATAAATCAATTCACCTTACATACTAAAAAAAAAACAATCCTCAGGGATTAAATATATATATATATATATATATATATATATATATATATATATATATATATATATATATATATATATAACAAAAATATAAATATATATAAAAATATATATTTTATATATTTTATATGATTCACCAAAAAATGAATAAATAAAATAAATAATATTTATATTAATAAATAAAAACAAACAAAAAAATTTTTTTTGCTTAAATAATAAAAAAAAACATTAAGTACTTCAATTAAATCATTAATATTTAGTTACTCTACTTCAACATTTTACCCATGTATTAATGTTGTGTATCTGTTTGTTTGTTTGTCTTTGTATTTATTAATGTTGTAATTTGACTAAGGTCTTGAATGTACACAGTGTTATTTATGATGGCTGTTTGTATAACTCATAATTCACTGCACCTGCGCTGTGAGAGTTTCTTGGCTGAAAAGTTTTGCAGTTTATCTTCTGTGATTTATTTGTGTATTAATAAATCAGGGAAAATAAATCAAGGAAAATGTATCTGAATATTTATTCCTTTTTGAAAAAGTTTTTTTTTTAACTTCAAATGTTTATTTGAAGTTAAAAAAATAAAAATAAAAAGACTTTTTTGTGCCGTAATAACACTGTGATAATATTGTACCATTTAATTTAATTAATATTTTTTACATTTTATTATTATTAATTTTTAACTTCAGTATTAACTGAATTTTACAAGTTATAATAAATGTCTTGTTTATTTCTCTCTCTCTCTCTCTCTCTCTCTCTCACATGAGCAAACTTTCCATGACTTCTTTGAGCTAATGTAAACATCAGCGCAAGTTCATGTTTAAATAGCTTTAGCTTAGTGTATGTATGTGTAGGATAAATAACTGACTGGGACACACACACACACACACACACACAGTATTGCTAAATACTCCTAAGACATCAGTGGCTTCTTGGAAAAAGCGGTTCATTCCGGATCAAACCTGTCAGAATGTTTGTGCTCTGTCCCAAAGTGTTCATATGATCTTATTTGTTGTGGTTGAGGCACTGTGACTTACTCTGCATCAAGTTATCTAGCTAGATCATGTTTCATTCTTCAGCAACAAACAAGTTTTGGCTTGCTAGCGAATTTAGCCATCACTAGCACACTGCTGAGTTTAGGCAGCTAGCTAGGTTAGTGAAAATTTATGCTACAAATATCTAAAGAAATGCCAACAATCTGGTGATTGATTAACTTGTTAGCACATGATTTGTTTATTCATCAAAATAACTCGCCTAATGTTATCCAGCTTGCTAGCAATACCAGCTACTGGCTTCACAGAACTGTACTTTAAAATTCCTTTCCTCACCTCCTCAGTGTCAGCGTGACGGTAATGCTAACTAGCAGGACGTCATTAAACCTGTCAACGTTTCTGTAGAAAAGAAAAAAAAAAGTGCACACTTTGCATCCATGTCCATATTTTGTTCCAAGTGACATGGCAGCATGTCACTAATGCTAAGTCATTTATTTATTTCTGGAACTGTCTGTCAAGCTCCTGTGGCATTTGTTTTTCCTCTCAGCTTTGAGCCTGTGTGTTTTCTGGAGTATGAAATTTAGTTAGCAACAGCGTGTTAGCCACGTCTACTAAAAAGAGCTAAAAATAAATAAATAAAAAAACAAAGATACTGTCTTGTGAATCTGATTTACCTCAGTTTTTTTAATTACATCCTTCCTAATTAGCATTGCACAATAGCAAACTATTCTAACACTTTTTTTTCCCCGTTTGCATGTGTCAGCATGCTTTAGCATAGACACGTCCATTTTAGCAGCTCGGTGAATTTTATCCTTGTTTCTCAGCTAAAAATATTCACCGTTATGGATTTACAGCCTCGCTGCAGACAATAAACATTGTTTTGCACTTTGCTTGTTCCCCCTCTGATTAACATCAACATGCTGGTATATTCATTATTCATGTTTTTTTTAAAAAAAAAAAAAGACATATAAGTGGGTTATGCTAGTCATTTTTTAAGCATTTTTTTTGTGTAGAAATTTAACTTAACTTTGTTATACAACAATAAAAAAAGTAGTTTTCCTAATAAAAGAAGCTTTTAACTAAAGAGTAAAAGTACTATTATTAGGATGTACTACTTATTTTAATGTAGAGGTAAAAAATAATAAAAACAGTGGACAGGAAGTTTGGACAGGAAAAGTTCACATGAAAAGTTTCTTAATTAGTCAGCATCAATTACGAACACCAAGAATGTAAATTTAGGTGCTGAAAATACAAATAATATATATATTTTATGAGTCATGTGACATGCTTTATTGAATTTGCATCAAATATTCTTGTAGTGAACTTAGTGAGAAAATAGATTATTCTATATTTCAACACAGTAACGAATCTCTTTTAAATGCATATTATGTCGAAAAGAAACCCAGTGCTAGCATGGTGTCAATGCTAAGTTTTTACTGTACACTATACTGTAACTTTTATTTACATCCATCATTACAACATCGAAAGGCACACATACATAGAAACGTTCCGTTATGTACAAATATATACAGAATAAATAAACTCTGATCTACATCAGTACAAAATAAAGCTATGGTGCTCTTACATACAGCAAATCCTTTCAAAACCACCCTGCATAATTATTTATCATGCGAGGACAAAAGACTTTGTTATATTATGTAGAATAATGATAATCAAAAGAAAAGGAAAAAAAAACATGTATACATCAATCTCATACACACCAGTAGCTACACTTGATTGTCAAGTGCCATCTCTTAAATGGCGTATTGAGTAGTGCAATTCTTTTGTTTTGTTTTATCTAAAATGATGAACTGCAGTAATTGCTTGGATTGTGATGAGATGCAACAGATAAAATGTTATGGACAGAAACTTTTTGTTTTGCCAAAAGAATTTCAGGAATAAATAAATACGACTTCATGAAAAAAATGCACAGAAGACATATTACAAATAAGACCAAGCTGACAATTTCAAAAATCAGGTGCACCTTCTGCATAGGTCATCTTTTTTTCTTCACTAAGTATTGGCACCACTCTACCCCAGAAAAGAACCAATACAGGACCATGGTGTTGGTACGAGTTAAGGTTAAGGTACAGCAGTGTATGAGAAGCAATCCACCAAACAAAAGCATTCCAACAGCCAGTTAGAAACTAACTCGTGGGCTTTAACAGCCGCTGCATGGAAGACGAGGAGACTTTGATTTAATTGCACTTCACCACCAAAACAGACAGCACGGCTTGGTCACAAAGTCCCAGAAATATCTGTATACTGATGTTGCCGATCTCTGACCCATCAATAGGGAGCACTAATTTTACTTCCACCCACATGTCCTGACTTGGCTCACATTGGTAACCAGGCAAGCAAGAGGGGTTTGAATGATTTGCACAGGTATGGCTGTTACATCCACCATGACCGAATTTCACTCTATAGATAGTATACCCTACAACAGATAAAAAAGGGTCCCAGGCAGAACCCTGGTAGGAGGAATCTTAAATTATTAAATGATCCTATAAAATACCACTAAAAATAACCCTGTTTTCTAAGTGTAACAAGTACCAAAAATACCATATGGATAGCACCAGGTAGGTTCTAGGTTTTGGTCAATAATTTGTGTTGTGTTCTATACATATAAGAATGACATGACTGATCTTTTCTTAGGTAATTAAGTGTCTACTTGGAATTCTTACTTGTAAGTTGTATGGTTCTGAAAAGAACCATTAACGGTTCTCCAAGAGAGACAACTAAACATTTACAGGTATGACAAGTACAGCCTATGGTAAACATTTCTTTAGTTATGGTGCTTAGCCACTGGCTTTACCAGCTGCAAAATTTTGTTGCCCCTCTTGCCTTCCCAGATACTGTGTGTCAGGTTGGGTCATGGGGGAAATTAAAAAAAAAGTTTCAAATACTGATTGGTCAATTCAGACCCACAATGATCCTGATCATTGTCTCTAGCTGAAGTAATGTCTCTACTCTGTCTCTGGAGTAGTGCTAGGACTCTATGTAGAACCTTTAAAGGGTCCACCCCAAAGGAGAACTGAATTTTAGATTTTTAAGAGTGTACAAGGTGACAAACAAATGTGTTCTATAGTACTAGACTGAATGTAGCTGCATTTGGCCAATGGCACATGATATTTATGGCAAATTGTCAAGACTAAAACCAAATAGACAATGACCTCATTTGATGCTAAATTATGCAAAGTAGGTCATGGTCAAGGTTCTGCTTCAGTAACACACACTTTACTGCGTTCCCCTAAATGACCACATTCACAAAGATCAGCAGCTGCACTTTATGTCTGCTTAAAACTCATCAAGGCACTTTGGGTATTATCTCTCGAAGCAGGTCTGATATTAAAGTGTTACAGTGTGCTGTATCTCAGTTAAAAGTTGTCTGATGCTCGAGTACCTCCAAGTAATCCGGTTCGGCGTGTAGATTAGCTTTCAGTTCAAAGTACTCGTTTTTAGTCTGCTCCACCATAACCTTCCGTGGCCTGGTGTACACAAGTGTCTCCATCAGTTTGAGTTCTTGATGATGCCCAGGGACTTGCACGTCCTGTAGCTGTGGGATGTTTTTCCTGAGATATTCTGTGATGCTAAGTTGTTGGAGTTCACGTTCCCGCTCCAGGATGTTTTTGTACAAAGATCCCTTGTCACCCAAAGAAACAAAATCAGCAGGATACTCATGGGACACAGCCTTGTACTTCATTGACCCTGTAAGGGGGGAGCCGTTCTCCTTATCCATGATGCTGTGGCAAAGACGATTTGGTTTCTCTGTGTCGTAATCCTCTGTGTCATAGTCTTTGTGCTGTGAACAATAGCTGGGGTTCCTGCAAACCTGAACGATGGGACTTCGAGAGGGTTCATCATACATGTTTGTGTCATGTCTCTCAGCCAAGTGATGAGTTGTTTTCTGTCCATACATGCTGTAATGCAGGTGGATTGGGCTGTTTTCACGAGGCTGTTCATCAGCTTGCTTTTTCTTTGAATGTCTGCGTCGGCGGTGTAAGACAAAGACGATTATCCCAGCAGAGCAGAAGATGATGGTAAGGAAGAGAATAAGAAGGCAGAGGATGAGGACAGAAAGAGGAACTGCATCTGTTACGGACTGGAAGAAGCTGTTTATACCTCCTTCGGGTGCTTCTGTTGCTTCCACCCCAAATTCACTCGAAGGCAGGGATTCAAGGGTGACCAAACCAGGGCAGAGAACATCATGCTTCAGGTGCCTGACCTCAGCATTCAGCACCTTTTTGGGACTGTGGCACAAGATGGAGCCCACCACTGTATCTTTTCTCAGCTTCTCCAGCCATTGCTTCATGCTGACTAGATCACAAGTGCAGTCCCAAGGATTGTCCTCAAGGTAAATCTGTTCCAGGAAATCCAGCTGCTCCAACACATTGCTGACCTGAAGGTGCATGAATAGGTTGTTTCGCAAATTCAGCTTGGTCAAGGGCACATTTCTAAATATCTGGGCTGGTAGAGCACTGAGCTGGTTGTTGTTTAAGAACAGGAGCTTTAGGTTTGTCAAAGGGTTGAATGACCCTGCCTCAATCTCCCTGATTGCATTATATTCCAAGTACAAGTACTCCAGATTGTGGAGACCCACAAACACAGTTGCAGTAATCTTTTCTATCCTGTTACCGTTTAGATACAGCTTTTTAAGACTGCTCAAACTCAGGAACGTTTCATTGTCTACATAGTTTATCTGGTTGTTTGCCAGATTCAGCAATTCCAAACTGTCATATGTGACAAAATCATATTTTAGAAGTCTCTCTATCATGTTCCCAGTTAAAACAAGCTTACTCGGACTTTGCTGAAAAATTCCAAGATCCGATATCCTTTGGATGCCCTGATCCTCACAGTGGATGAGGAACCCGGTGCTAGGATGGTTATGACAAGAACACCTTGATGCACAGGATGTCTTTGGGACATGAGAAGGTGTGGGGATCTTTGCATCATTTCTTGAGTCAGGTATTTGGAGCACCTTTGTGGAAGGGGTGACCACCATGTCCAGAGATTTGGACGGTTCCTCAAACGTTATATCCGCATGGGAGGGGCACAATACATCCCGTTTCACTTTGGCCAGAGGAATGCCCTTGAGATGCTGGGGACTGCTGCAAACCACTTCCCCTATGGCTGACTGTGCTCGCATGTTCTCGATCCAGATCTTCAACTGAAGGTTCTGGCAGTCACAGACCCAGTTGTTGTCTTCTAGCAGAAGCTCAATGATGCGTCCGATGTGCTCTAAAAAACCCACATAAGGGAGAGTCTGCAATTTGTTTCCACGTAGATCCAAATGAGTCAGAGGGACGAATCGGAAGATGTTGTTGGGAAGGAACTCGATAGAGTTGTCATTGAGGATCAGGACTTTGAGACGGACAAGTTTGCTGAAAGCCCCAGGCTCCACGACTCGGATAAAGTTTGTGTCAGCCTGGAGGTATTCCAAATTTACCAAGCCATGAAAAGTATCCTCCTTCAACATCACCAGGAAATTACTGTTGATGTGCAACTTCTTCAAGGAGCCTAGTGCAGTAAAAACCCCAGGCACCAACTCTTGTATGCTGTTACCGCCCAGATGTAAGGTGACTGCATTCCTGAAAGCCTCCATCTCTTCTGGGAGCAGCTCCACAATATCATTTTTGTATAGATTCAGATGGAAAGGTCTATCTGAAGGTACCTGGACTTGAGAGATCTTGTTTATGTTCCTGTCCTCGCAGTTTATGTTCAACATGCCATCTTTCTCCTCACAGGCACACAACGTTTCACAAGCTCCTCCAAACGATACCTTAGGGCTCTCATCTTCCTGAAAACTAGCACAAGCTAAAAAGGAACAAAGGAACACAATCCTGGCCAGCATTGTCTCTCTTGGGTGTCTGCAAAGATGAGAAAAAGAAGAAAAGGAGGAATTAGTTACCAGAATATGAGTAGAAAGAAAGTAAGAATAACACTTATTGCAAAACGTTGATTCGACCTGAATTCTGAACACAGAAATCTGTTATATACATGCTTGTTTTCAGTCAAATGCTTGTGTCATCAGTTGCTCACCTGCTTCTAATCATCTCTGCACCTTGCAAAATCCCCTTAACAATTTGCAAAAAAGTTGTTTCTTTTCTTTTTATCTGTCAAGGGTTCACAGGTATTCAGAATCCATAGACAGGAGATTTGTTGGCCTTTTTGCAACATATGGTTAAAGGGTATGCTTTAAAGAATGTCACTAGAATCTGTCTCAGAAAAGTCAAAATGACAGCCTTGCAGCTGACTGTTACAAAGAACTGACACTGAAGACTCCTTCGATACATGTTAATAAATGAACATAAAGCTCACCTTATCACTGATTGTGTCTGAAGCTATACAGGTTCCTGTGACTGAGCTGTTAATATAGAAATGCCAACGAATTCGAACAAGCCCCTGTTACTAGGTTTGTAATTACATGTTAGTGTACATTGATGTTTTTTTACTGTGATAATGTTGATTTGTTTGCACAACCCCCACACTATCTTCACTAACCCCAAAACCCCTCCCCCAAACCACCATTTCAGTCACTGTATGAAGTTTTTCTGTTTACTTCGTCTGTTAAAGCCACCGCTAAGAGAGGGAAAGAGGGAAAAGGGGAAGAAAACACGGGAGAAAATCTTAAATTAAAACACAGGAAATTGTGACAAAAAAGCAATAAAGAAATATTATGCACATGTGCATATCTACTTGTTTAAATGTTTCCTGATTGGGATCTGGATTAATTATTTATTTATTTTTTTATTTCTTTCTTGGCTGGCCAACCTTCAGTGCTGATTATGTATTCAAGATGCATGCTCTGATAACTTGTCCTGTGAGGTTATTCACATCGTCGTACCGCTGTTCCTACAGCGAGACATACATCCACTCATTTTTCATCAGGTGTAACGCAATTTTGATCTGACGTGACGACGCAGCAGCGGCACATCTGTTTGACAGTGACGCTACAGACAATCGATTTCCCTGCTGAAATCAAACAGCGGCAGGAAAAAAATCCCAGGCCGTGGGCGCTGACGAAATGAAGCGCAAGGAAGAGATGAAACGATCAAACACTGCTCGTTTATTCCCACCCGGGGACACGGGCATGGGGCGCACGAAATGAGATTAAAACAATACACAAGAGGGAAAGGCCTGCTGCCCCATTAGGACTCGCTGAAGCTGATATTTCAGCCTCCCACGCATGTTAAATAATGAGGCCCTGAAAAAAAGCAGCCAGTTGTGCTACTTGTAAATCCCAGAGTCAATCAGGGTGGGTTGCAAAAACACCGTTTACTCCAAGCGCATGTCATGTTTCAGTAGTGCTGATAAATTAGACTTTAATACATCTGCAGTCTTGTATGAAATGGCAACGGATCAAGAGGTGTTTAACACGCAATCATCAATCATACACACCAGATTATAAGTACATTTAGCCAAACAAATATCACTCGGGATGATTCATCGTTTTTTTGTTTGTTTTTTTTTTTTCTTTCCAGTTAATCGTGAGTTTTGCAATTCGGCAAAATGTAAATGAGCACTAAAAATAAAAACTTTTTTTTGCTGATATCAGAGGTCCCGGAATGTTGAAGAATTTGTGAGTCAATGTTTTACATTATTTAAAATAAAAAATAATTAAATAAGTAATAAAAAAAAAATAAAAAGGGTAAATATAAAATTCAATTAAAAATCTATGAAAAACAACTTTTTAATAAAAGAAAAGCTGTTGCTTTTCTTGAGGACTTATCTAGTAAATTTATGTACTGAAGGTTGTCTTCTTTCTTTCTTTCTTTCTTTCTTTCTTTCTTTCTTTTGTTGTCCATTTATTGACAAAACAATGCTTGGTTTTTCCCCTGATGTTAGAAATTTATTTTAAATATTTAAAAAAGGCTTGTTCCAGCAGGATAATGAACCCTCAGCATGGCTGAGGAAATGTTTCTTACATCTCTGTTTTTATATCACGGCTGAATTTCAGGAGCTGGCGTAATGGGCTGTTTTCAGTAGCTTATTAGCAGCTTGTCGCTAACCATTGCAACCTGAATGCTCAGGGTGAACACCATGTCGCGTTTAATAACGGCAGGAAAAGCTGTTTATTTCAATTTTAGCGCATGAACCCGTCTAACATTTACATTTTAATTGCGCTCATATGGACACTCCTCATGAAATATTTAAGCTGTTAGCGACTAGCAGCTTTGCGACACTACAGAGGTTGTGCTTTGGGTTTATATGAGCCGCGTTTCAGGTCCGGACACGTCGCAATAACAGACACTGATGGAGAGAGTTTGACATTCAGGATGCTGAAGCTAGTAATAAAGCACTCTTAAGCTAGAACATGTAGTTTTCGTTACCTTTTCATTAGTCGTCACAATGACAGGCCTTACATCGCTAATCTGCTATTTTGAGATTAGTGCAACACAAATTAGTGTTCACTTTTAGCACTGTAAAAAAAACTAAACTCAGAGGAGGGGATTGTTTTCTGCTTGTTATTGAAATGTTAGCTAGCTTGATTTGTGTTGGAAATTTGACAGTGTATTTCGCTAAATATGTTTAAATATGTCAAGCCACAGACCTGAATATTTATGCTAATTTTTATGTCATATGAGACAGCTTGTGATTGGCTAATCATCAGCCTGATTTGTTAACCTCTTGACATTTTGTCATGTAATGTGTCTACTTGAAATATGCCTGAAACTTGAAATAATACTTGAAATAATTAATCCGCCTGAGGTTTTGAATCTTGAGGTATTATTCAGTAGCTTGCTTTTGGATTTGGATTGCATGCACACACACACACACACACACACAAATAGAAGTATGTTTTAGCCTGATATGCTAACTGCTTGGGCTTACACTCACTGTCCAATTTAATAGGAACACCTGCAGTGCATCAGTTAATTTTCACATCAAACATCTCAGACACTTTAACCTCATGTTTGTTGGAACACATTTAAGTATTTTATCTTAATTAACACAGCAGTTTCTAAAATAATCACTCTTTACATCTGTAGTGAGCAGAAAAGCATCTCAAACTGTCCAGTTTGGGTGAGTCTGTGCTCAGGTTAGGGTCAGATTCCTGTTTGTGGCTGGCAGGAGAGGAAGCTGATGAGGTTTTACCTCAAGGTTGTGCAGATGCTCACCGCAGTTGAAACAAGTGATTATTTGAGTCACTATATCCTTGTTATGATTTAAACTGAAGTATATCGTGCTGCTGCCACATGATCGGCTGATTAGACCTGTAGGTATACAGGTGTTCCTAATAAAATGGACAATAAGCGTATCCGGTCTTATCATAATATTAGCCTGTCCTGACTAATTAACCGTATTGAACATCATTTGTAATTTTTCCCTCTTTAACCTTTTGTGCTGGTCTGGAAAAAATATAGCTGAAGTTGGAGAGAATTTCAGCCTCACACTTGGATGCTAATCAGATTAGCTGTAATTATTTCACAGACGTTCGTTATTAGATCAACGGGACAGAGTGGAATGCAAAATGAAAAATGAACATCTGGAAGGACCAGCTGTTGCCTTATCTCTAAATAATGTGAGAGCAAGTCCCCCCCCACACACACACACGCTCTAGGTGTCTTGGTGATTAAGTCATAGTTAGTATGAATAAAACTGTTCTACAAGTGCTAGCTCCGCCCCTTAAGATCAAGCTGTATGATGTCATAACAATAAAGAATCAGAATGCTCAAATCTGATTGGTCAGAAAGTGTGGATTATTTCCATACAACAACACAAGACAGTTCCAGATGTAACACGACAAGATAATATTAATGTGCTGTTATTGTTGCTCTGTTATTGTTACTATAGCAACAGCTCATACACATGACTTGAACACTGATAATAAATGGGTTTAATAAGAAAGGGTTTTTTTTTTTTTGGAAAATGTCCAAAACATTTTTTCTGAGTAAAATGACAAGCTGCATTTGGAGTATGTGACTGTGTGTGTGTGTGTGTGAGAGTGTGTGTGTGTGTGAGAGAGAGAGAGAGGCTGGTAGCATGCCTGAGTATGCTTTACAACTCTTACAAATGTTTCTTCTCCTTATTACACGCTCAGTCGTGTGTTATTCATTACTTAATCCAAGCACCGGAGCACAGACTGAGACCTCCAGCATACTGCACTGGTTCACGTGTCAAGCAGCCAAACCTGTGATCTGCTATTTCATTTCTTCAAGAATCTGATCAGAAATTCCACTGTTCTCATTAGCGTTAACTGTTTCTATGTCGTTATTTCCCGCTTTTTACGTCTGCGTCTCCGGGAATAATGCGTCAACGCTGACAGTCATCGCATCTCTTCTAGAAAAAAACGTTTTGCCGTTCCTGGACAAGAGATGGATAACACCGCGATGCCTCAGTAGCAGCTTTAGCGCTCACGGTGGGTTTTGTGAAGATTGATTGCTGGACCAGCGTTAAGTCTTCTTGCTGCCGGTATTTTGCTCTTGGGTGGGTACTTGAATTTAAGTGCTGTGCTCCAAATGACTCCTAAAAAATTTTTTATGACTATAAAAGCTAATTTCAGTACATTTATTAAAGATAATAACCTTCTTTTTCTTTTTTCTTGGCCATGGTCTCCTGAACAGATTGATGGAGTTCCATTAGCTAGACACTGTGACGCAACCTGAAACCCTGCCCAACTAATCAGTGGATATTATACTAGGTTCACTTTGGGTTTCTGGGTCTCAGTTCCAGGAATCCTATTCGTTCCTGCGACAAATGCAGACTATTATGGGTGGAGCTTGCCATAAAGAACATTTCTGATTGGTATTTGACTAACATCATAGGACAAATACAAGCACTTACCCTTAACACTGAACATTAACTCCACCCCCATCCTAGCTGCACCCAGTCAGTTTTGCCTTTCCAATAAAGGTCCCAGAAAATTTTACTCAAGTTATTATAAATTATCAAACCAGGAAGCTTTAGAGGTGGAGCTTACCATAGAGAATGCTCCTGATTAGTCAGTGCCTTTCCTGATTAATAAAAGCTAATTTTAGTACATTTATTAAGGATAATATCTTTCTTCTTTTGCTTGGCCATGGTCTCCTGAACAGATTGATGGAGTTCCATTAGCTAGATACTGTGACACAACCTGAAATCAGTGGATATTTCACTTGTTGCATTTGACACATTAACACCCTCCTTTGGGTTTCTGGGTCTCAGTTGCAGGAATCCCTTTAGTTCCTGTGACAAATGCAGATTATTAGTGGCGGAGCTTCCCATAAAGAACATTTCTGATTGGTATTTGACTTACATCATAATGCAAATACACGCACTAACCCTTAACATTTAACATTAACTCCACCCCCATCCTTGCAATCATTTTTGGGCACAATAAAGGTGCCAGAAAATCTTACTCCAGAATTATTATAAATCATCAAACCTGAAAGTTTTAGAGGCAATATAGAATGCTCCTTGTTGGTCAGAGTCTTTCCTGATTCATCTATCTAGCTAACGATTCAGTTTTTTTTTTTTTACTAGGCTCTCGAAAACAAACATTTTCAGAAAGCAATATCATTCTGTGGTTTTGAACCCAAAAAAAGCACCACTATGAATAGATGTAAAAAACATGACTCGAGTACTTCCGCCCACTTCCAGGCATCCGGCATTGTTCAGAAACAAAGCTAAGAATGTGAGGAATGGGAATTATGAGCTTCTTCGCACTACAGAGACAGCTGTGTTACTTTTACCTTTACCTCAGGTTGTGTTTGTATAAACATGAGACATGCCTAATATCCAATTATTAAGTAATTAATACCATTCAGTTACATTCTCACGGCTGATGTTGATTAATGCTCTATAACTGCAGCTCTGAAAGTAATGCAGCTGCAAATCTCAGTTTTCTATTAAAGCTGTGTATTACCGTTTCTATAGTAACAGCTCCTTCACACAGACTTGTGCAGTGGCCACGCTACATAAACAGATTTATAAAGTGGGGAATTGTTGATATGTGAAGTGTTTATTGCTTACATGTTCCACATGCTGTGTATTAAGACAGAGAGAGAGAGAGAAACAGAGAGAGAGAGAGAAAGAAAGAGATTAAGCAAGAGACATACTGAGAAAGTGAAGGAGAGATTTTGGAGAATGTATGTTGTGCGTAAAGAGTGTGTCTTGCATGTGAAGAATGTGTGTTGTATATAGAGAGTGTGTGTTGAGGGTGGGAGTTTGTATTACATGCAAATAATGTGTATTACAAGTGAAGAATGTGTGTTGTGTGTAGAGAGTCTGTATTGCATGAGGCGAGTGTGTGTTGTGTGTGAGCAATGTGTGTTGCATGTAAAGAGTGTGTGTTGTGTGTGAGCAATGTGTGTTGCATGTAAAGAGTGTGTTGCATGTGAGCAATGTGTGCTGTGTGTAGAGAATGTGTCTTGCATGTGAAGACTGTGTGTTGTGTGTAGAGAGTGTGTGTTGCGTGAAGAGTGTGTATTGTGTGTAGAGAGTGTATTGCATGTGAAGAATGTGTGTTGTGTGTACAGAGTGTGTGTTGCATGTGAGAAATGTGTTGCCTGTAAAGAGTATGTGTTGAGAGCATGTGTTGCCTGTAGAGAGTGTGTGTTGCCTGTTAAGTGTGTATTGCATGTATAGAGTGTGTATTGCATGTATAGAGTGTGTGTTGCATGTAAAGAGTGTGTGTTGCATGTAAAGAGTGTGTGTGTTGTGTGTAGAGAGAGTGTCTTGCATGTGAAGAACGTGTTGCGTGTAAAGAGTGTGTTGCATGTAGAGTGTGTGTTGTGTGTAGAGTGTGTGTCTTGTTTGAGGTGAGTGTGTTGTGTTATAGGGCGAATATGTGTTGTATCTGGAGAGAGTGTATTGCATGAGGCGAGTGTGTATTCTGTGTGAAGAGTATGTTTTATGTGTGTTTTAAGAAGAGAGAGTGTATTCAATATTAAGACTGTGTCATATGTGGCGAGTGTGTATTGCATGTGAAAGGTGTGTATTTTATGTAGAGTGTGTGCTGTGTGTGGAAAGTGTGTATTTTATGTAGAGAATGTGTATCTCGTGTGAAGACTGTGTTTCATATGAAGAGTGTATGCCGAGAGTGTGTATTGCATGTGGAAAGAGTGTGTTGCATGTCAAGAGTGTGGATTTTATGTAGAGAGTGTGCGTTGTGTATGGTATGGAGAATGTGTGTTGTGTATGGAAAGTGTGTATTTTATGTACAGAGTGTGTATTCCATGTGAAGACTGTGTTGCATGTGGAGAGTGTGTGTTGTGTGTGAAGGGTGTGTTGCCTGTGGAAAAAGTGTGTTGTGTGTAAAGAGTGTGTGTTGTCTGTGGAGAGTGTGCATTTTATATAGAGAGTGTGTTGCATGTGGAGAGTGTGTACTGCATATGACAAGTGTATGTTGTGTGTGATGATATTGCATGTGTAGAGTGTGTGTTATATGTAGAGAGTGTGTGTTGCATGTGAAGAGTGTGTGTTATATGTACAGTGTGTGTGTTGCGTGTGATGAGTGTGTATTGCATGTGAAGAGTGTGTGTTATATGTACAGTGTGTGTGTTGCGTGTGATGAGTGTGTATTGCATGTGTAGAGTGTGTGTTATATGTAGAGAGTGTGTGTTGCATGTGATAAGTGTGTGTTATATGTAGAGAGTGTGTATTGCATGTGAAGAGTGTGTGTTATATGTACAGTGTGTGTGTTGCGTGTGATGAGTGTGTATTGCATGTGAAGAGTGTGTGTTATATGTACAGAGTGTGTGTTGCGTGTGATGAGCGTGTACTGCATGTGAAGAGTGTGTGCTATATGTAGAGAGTGTGTGATGTGTGTGTTGGATGTGGAAAGAGTATGTGATGTGTGTGTAGATTGTGTTTTTTATTTAGAGTGTGTGTGTTACATGTAGAGAGTGTGTACTGCATATGACAAGTGTGTGTTCCATGTGTTAAGAGTGTATTGCGTGTAGAAATGCAGATTGCTGCACGTGTCCGTTGTGTGTATATGTTCCAATGTGTTACAGTGAGTCCCCTCGCTCACTACACACTACACCCTACACCCTACACCCTTCATCCTGCTTTGAGACTCATCTTTTAGGGAACCTTTAACTGTTCAAGGTGGAAAGGATTTCCTTAGGAAGCTACATACCAGCAACGTGCCCTTGTTCCCTAGTTTAGAATTATCAGTGCTGCTTACTTTTTAGTGTTTCCTCATTTCCTTAATTCGGTTTTGTTCCAATTTTCAGTATAGTTTCCACCTTTTTCTAGCATCCAGTGTTCCTTATTTTTCCATGTCCACTCTTTTCTAGTGTCCCCAAGTATTTAGACTTTGCTAGTTTCCAGTGTTCCCTTGTTTTTGTTTTATTCTTCCCTAGTTTCCAATGTTCCATGGTTTCCAGTCTTCCCCAGTTTGTAGTGTTCCAGAGTTTCCAGTCTTTCCTCATTTCTAGCCTTCCCTATCTGTCAATATCCACTGCTTTCTAATGTTTCCTTCTTTCCAAGGTTCCTCAGTTTTCACTGTTCTCTAGTTTCCAGTCTTCCTTAGTTTTCAAGGTTCCCTTGTTTCCACTGTATTTTAAGTCTTTCTTAGTTTTCATCTTACCTAGGTTTCCCAGTCTTCCCACAGTCCAGACATCTCCAGTGTCCCCTTACCCGACGCAGTGTGTATTTATTCTCCCACATATCTCCTTTCTCCCTAATTCCCAGTGCCACTGATTCCCCCACGTCCCTCTCTCTTCTGTGTTCCACTGCTACTTTCTTTTGTCCCATCATTTCTTTCCCTCTGTCTCGAGTCCATTACATTTCAGGTTCCCTGGGTGCTTGATATCTTTCTGTAATATAAGCAGCGCGCGCTCCTGAACTGCCACCACAAACACTTTATTGCTTAAATAGCGCGTGCTTAAATGATCGCTCCTGCACGCGCTGGTTTTATTACAGAACCTGCCAGTTAATGACACGATAAATGAGGCAGTCTCGCGAATGTCACCGCGTGCATGCAAATATCCTCAGATTTGTATGTTTTTGTATAGATGTTCTAGTCTCAGGAGAAAGTGTGTGTGTGTGTGTGTGTTGGAGAGAGAGAGAGAGAGAGAGAGAGTGAAAAGACGCAGTCAGTCTCTGGCTCGTCCTCCAAACTTCAAATACGAGCCGCAGAACTATAATAATATTAATAATATTTCATACCACGCCACTTAATACAGAGGACAGGGCACGCGCACCCTCTTTTTTATATTTACCTAAATTATTTAATATAAATTAATATCACACTCACCGCACTTGCAGGTAAATCCACCAGTCACTTCATCCGCCTTTTAATCAGATCAGATCAGATCAGATTAAAAAAGAAAAAGAACTCCGAAAAATTGGTAAAAGAGAAGTACCGAGGACCGGAATGGTCCCATTAATAAACACGCTGAATGGCACGTGCGTTAAAATGAAGTCCCCAGATCCCTGGTTTAATCGGAGCTCGCGCTTCACCGTCCGGCTCTTCTATATCTTCTGCTGCTGTCGCTTCTGCTCAGTGTCTGCGTGTGTGTGTGTGTGTGTGTGTGCGCGCGCGCGCGCGCGCGCCCACAGAACTGCACCTGAGCTCCTCCTGCTGTTAGTGCGGCAGATATGCACCATCCAACACACACACACACACACACACACACTCTCTCTCTCTCTCTCACTCACACACACACACACAAGCTTGCCTTCCTTAGCTGGCGTTTTGTCTATATTCATAATCATTTGTTAGTGAATTTAATTTACTCTAATTTGTATGTATCAAGATGAATAAACACTTAAAAAAACAGTCATTAAAATCACATAGAATACATGGTGAAGACAAAATGTACAGTAATTCCTCCAGTTTTTGGAATGTTTTATATACAGTTTTTATTTTTCTTCATTCTGTTCAACTAGAGTAAATAAGAGTACATAAAAAAATGCTCTTTGTTTCAAGTCAAACAAGTCCACATGTTCATTTGTCTATAATAGATTCTATTTATTCTGTTATTAAGCTCAGCTGATAACATGGCACGTTCTGAAAAGTTCTACCTGCTTTGCATCGAGGACGAAAAAGATATCCTGTGGACAAAAGGGCACAACAGCGCTTTGTAGGCAACAGAGCTGAAGCCTTAAGCCATCTCTTTCTCGGACTGATTTGCATGCGATTGTTTTACATAAACATCCATCTGTATTTCCTTTAGGCAAATCGTCCTCACCTCAGCTGCCCGCTTTAGCACATCTGCTAATCCCTCATATTCAAACTAGGCATGAAGCCTGACTTCACTTCTAGGATTGTTCATTAGTACAGTGCACTGCATTCTGATTGGGTAAGAGAAGAGTAACATTTGTGATTGCAACAACAAATAAGCAAATATTAGTGCTGGAAATCATTCATGAATGAAGTCGTTTTTAAGTTTTCCTTGTTCTCTCCTGTAAAAGCAATCCAAAAAAGGTTTGTGTCTATTGTTAGATTCCATACTATTAATCAATCAATTTTCTAGAATTTCCCAGTCAAATGAAGGGAATTTTACCTCTGAATATCATTCTAGGCTAAAAAAAGAAAAAACTTTTGTGTAATAAAAGGCTTTTTAAGTTGAACGTGAGCATTGTGTGTGTGTGTCTGTGTGTCTGTGTGTGTGTGTGTGTGATTGGAAACAGGTGACTGTAATCAGAATTCTGGAGAACATATTAGCGGTTGATGGGATCGTCAAGGGAAGCCATGTCTGTCTGGAAAACTGAGTTCATAAATGGAGTTGGCATGAAAATACTCCCAAACTAATACTTCGCTGAAGCATCTCTCGCTTTTTTCCACCACTCAGAGTCTATCAGTGTGGCACATCTTGACTAGCCAATATTTTCCAACTCTTTCTTGTTAAAACTTTTTAGATCCTTCCTTCAAACTATAAAAGCATCTCCTGTGCACAGCTTGCTTCAGGTATGATTCAGGTCTGGCTAGCTCATTCAAAAAAATTGATCTTCTATCAGTTAAGTCATTCCTTTGTTGAGTTGGATGTATGCTTCAGGTCAGTGTTGGAGTGAAATGTGAGATTTCTTCTCATCTTTAGCTTACTCACAGACTCCTGAAGGGTTTTCACAAAAATCGAATGCTATTGTAGTTATTCATGATTCCCTCCACCCTGATAAAAGCCCCAGTTCTGGCTAATGAAAAAAGCAGCACTAAAGCATTATGCTGCCATCACCATGCTTCACAGAGGGTATGAACTTTCTTTTGGTGATGCCTTTTGCAATTGTGGAATTATTATATCTTTTGAAAATGGTCTCATCAGAGCATAACACATTTTGCCACATGTTTAGGAGTGACGTAGTTGTGCTTGAATGTCTTTTTTTGTGAGAAAGGGCTATTGTCTAGCCTCCATACTCCATAGCCTAGACATACAGTAGGAAGAAGAAGAAGGTGCTGCAATGGGTCAGCTGGATCCCAGAGGTACATCAACAATGCTTCCTGGTCAGCCGATCACACGTCTTCACCCAGCAGATCAAGGACATGGTGGATACTGGCTGAAGAGGAGGATGCTGAGGAGATTCTTGATCTGCTGGAGCAGTTCATCACACAAACACCAGCAGGAAGAGCAGAGTGGGTCCAGTATCCCTGACTGGTGTCTCTTGATGAAGCCATTCCGCAGATCGAGAATCTCCTCAGCATCCACCTTATCCACAGGAGTCATTGATCTGCTGGGTGAAGAGAAGTAGGCAACTGACCAGAAAGTATTGTTGATATTATAGTATCACCTATCAATGTCCACAAAGGTAGGCAGCTTTCCTTTTTCTTTCTCATATTTCTAATATTTTGGCTTAATCAAGTTCATCAACACTTTTCACTTATCCATGTGATTAAATGTGACAAATAAAAGCAAACTCTGGGCAGAAATGAAACCTTATACAATTTTTGCAGTGTAAAAAGGCGTGGGGCATAGCAGATTTGGTATGGAGAGGGGTGGGGCTTTTCAACTTTTCTGGAAATAGGGAGGAACCTACCAGATTTTGGAGGCATGTGGATCATTTAGGGAAAATGAGCAGGAATTAATGTATTTTATGGAAATTGAATACGTTTTTAGGTAAAAAGGAGGGAGCTTCTTTGTTTTTTTGGAAAAATAGGGTGGAGCTTTGACAAAACATAGTAGTTCCTTTGGGTTCACTGGAAGTTTCTATCTAGAACCAAGCAATAATGTGTTTTTCCTATGAGGCAGTGTTCTAAATTACATTCTGATAGCTAGCTAAGACCATTTAATGAATTGAAGAATGATAGAGTCATTGCTAGTCAAGATGTCTTTATTAGGTCTTGGTAATGTATTATTAGTTTATTGATCAGAAGGTCATGGGTTCAACCCCCAGCATGACCAAGCTACATAATAACCCTCTCTGCTCTCTAACCCTGTGCTCTGACCCCAGCTTTCTAACAAGCTGGGATCTGCAATGATAAGAATTCTGCTGTGCTGTAATGCATCAAACAGAGGAAGGCTCCTCATTCTGTCTAGAACCATCACAAACACCTTTAATGAGATTCTTATCTTTAACCTCTAGGAGCTAATGCAAATCTGTAACCAGTTTCTACACAGACTTACACAGATACTCCTGTCTTTCTTGTTTGTTTCTATGTGTGAATACTTGGTCACTATGTGGTCTGCTCTTAAGTCCCTGTTCTATTTTAAAGGCTTAGCGCTGTATTGTAAATCCACATCTGGTCCCGTGATGTAAAACTGATGTTTTCAGGTTCCCACCGATGTTCTGCAACTGCGGATATTGGATACAAGGTCTTTTGTAAATTATTTTTTGATCTTTTGTCTATTATTACAGTGATAAATTAAAGAAAAGAATATGGTGTGTGTTAATTATTGAGGTGTGTTGTATAATAGATTAATTGTGTGGACCACAATGCACCTTATTCATTGGGGTTGTTTTTGTTTATTAGTGAATATTGAACAGGACACACACTTACACAAACACATACCTACTATATCTCACTCTGTGATCAGAAACTGGGCGTGTTTGTGTATTGTGTGCGTGAGATTACAGATTACAGTGAAGGCTTTGAAAAAAAAGAAGACAGACTGTCATGAAAACATCATGCTCGTGTAAACAAACACGCTGGAATGTGAGAGAACATATTTTGGTATTCGGAGTGAGTTTAAAGTCCTTTAATTTCATGTAATGGTAATAATTAAAGGATATTGTGTTAACTTTATATGTAATTAGCGGTTTTAGAATTGTTTATTTTTATATTTTGTTTATTTATATTTTTGTTCTAATCTAAAATTAAGGGGAAAAATGTTTACAAATAAATAAATAAATAAATTCTTTTCATAAAAACAGATAATACATTAAACATAATAAATCATTTAAAAATCATTATAAATATACTAATAAATAACGTTATGTCTAATAATAAAGTTTTTCCTGACCATCATTTTGTGTAAAAAATAAAACCATCTCCTCTTTGCTTTAAGTGACGTGTTTTCTGTCACCATTTAGCTTTTTTTTCCCCCTTAAATGCCGCAGCTATGGTTTATAGAACTCTGCAAAAGCAATGCTGCTTTAAAGCAGGGTTTCATAACCCCGGGGTAAAAAGCAGTGCTAACCCTGCTTCTAAGCGGGGGTTTAAACTGACTATAACCCAGGGTTAAGCGCAGTATAAAAAGCCCTAAAGTTTAATTCATGTTAATCCAAATTTAGAAACGTTTCAGTATTTCTACACACACACACACACACACACACACGTATATACATATATATATATATATATATATATATATATATATAAAGTGCACTAGACAATTTCCTATCTCCTCTACAGTGAGTACACACTGACTGCTACTCATGTAAACAAACAAAAACAAACCTAAAAATAAAAAATCTATGATAAGACACTTTCAGCGTCTTTGTGTTTGTTTTTAGCCTAAGAAAATGACACTTTAATACCAACCAGTAATAACAACGTACTATTTCCTTTTGGCTGCATTTAGTTCAACATGTATTTCAGAAATGCTGTTTCAAATGATGAGATTCAATAAAAAAATTCCTTTGTTACTTTATAAACTATCAGCATCGTTCTGCATTTTCCCAGAAAGATTGGCTGTCTGTATGTCATTCTAATACATACTAACACACACAATGTTTTATTCCTTATTTCCACTGCATTGCTTCAGCATTACAACATTCCAACTTCCAGTGTTAAACACACACACACACACACACACGCACACGGCAGGTATTGTTTACTTTTTTATGTTTTTGGCCTGTCAAGTCTCAACAGGAATTATTACATCAGGAGTTTTTATGTCACCTTCTCCATTCCAGGTCTCTGTTATGTCAACGTCTTCAAGCTCACTTGTACTCCTGAAGATTGGTTCTAATGAACTCTCTTTTTCTTCTTAATACACTCTTCAGGCAGAAATACAACTTCCACTATGTTCCTCTTTTTAAATCATTTAAGACATCTGTGTGAAGTTCTTTAATTTCACACTCAAGCACTAAATCTGCATATGTTTATCCTCATTGGTATTGTTGATGAGTGTATTAGCTGATTTAGGATCAGCCTACATCAGCCAAGGTGACGTTGGGCTCTGAGCATATCGGACAAAGGATGACACGGGGCTGAGGTGATATAGAGCCAAGGTGATATAAGGTCAGGAAATAAAAGGCTGAGATGATATAAGGCTGAAGTGACATAGACCTGACATGGAGTAAGGATAAGGTAAAATAGGGCCTTTGAAATTTAGGGTCAATGTGACATTAGGCTGAAGAGACAAAGGGCCCTGGGATAAAGGGCAGAGGTGATATAGGGCTGAGGTAGCATAGGGCTCTGGTATAAAGGGCAGAGACATAGGGCTTAGATAACATAGGGCCCTAGGATAATGGGTACAGGTGACACATGGCCCTAGGATAATTGAGCAAAGGTGAAGAAATTCGGAGTTTACATGGAGTAGGCCTTGAGAATATAGGACTAAGGTGAGATAAAGCTTAGGTGACATAGGATCAAGCTGACATAGGAACTGGTAATAAAGAGCTAAGATGATATATGGCTGAGGTGACACAGAACCGAGGTGTTCTAAGGCCAAAGTAATACTAGGCCCTGGGAATAAAGGGCTAAGGCAAGATAGGGCCAAGGTGACATAAAACTGATCTGACATATGTCTGAACTGATATGGGGAAGAGGTGATGGAGGAGACATAGGGCCCTGTGAATATAGGACCAATGTGACATAGCGACACATAGCCTCCTGTTTTTTGCAGCTTCATGCCCGGTTCTGGCATGGTTCCTTTTATTCCTGAGACTTGTTTATTAGTAGTCTAATAAAAAAAGCCAAAGTTTTCTGTATAGCAAAGTTTATTGTTCTGAGACTGCCCTGAGCGTGTTCCTGACCACTCTTTGCCGTGTTCGATTTTTTAGCCTTGTTTTTTAAACTTAATGAAGAACCTCTTGCTGTTGTGTCCTTACAACCTGTATCTGTTCATGAGCCCACTGTGACAGAACATTTTGCCTTCCATGGATGCAGCAGAAGGGCAAGGGTGGCATGTAAGTAGTGGACTAGGCAATTAGTGGACTAAGCCTGAACTGGGACACTCCACCCCCTTCAGTGGTGATGAGGGCAGGTGCTTTCAGTTCCTGCTCAAGGCCCAAATCTACTTCTCAAACAAGCAGACCCCAAGCCCAGGGAGTGGCCTCCAGTGTAATATTCTAAGCCCTGTTCCATGCCAAGGCTAACACTTCTGCAGTGTACGGCATCCGGGAGCACCACAGTTCATTTAGTTCAGAGGTGTCCAATCTTATCCACAAAACATACCTGATTCCATCTGTTTAATCAGTTGATCTTGGCTTCCAATAGACTCAGGTGTGTCTTCTGCTTGGTTGCAATGAAAACCTGCACCCACCATTGCCCTTTAAGATAAGATTGGGCATCCCTGATTTACGTGTATGTTTCACAGTTTCTTTCTGTTCTTTGTTTGTTTACTTTGCCATGTGTCTTTGTTTCGATTCTTGTCCTGTCCCATGTCATGTCATCGTTTCTTCTTGTTTCATAATCAGTTTCAATTGCTTTCTGTTTCATGCCTGATTCATGTTCTTGTTTAAATCCTTGTATTTAAAAATAATCTTTGTAAAGTGTATGTTCAGTGGGGCTTTTTCCATGGTGTCACATCATTTTATTGTTTCATGTTTGCGTCTTGTCCATTTCCTTATTCCTGAGACTTTTTGTTTAGCATTAGCATAAACAGAGTTTTGTATGTAGCTAAGTATAAAGTTCTGAGCCTGTCCTGTTCCTGACCAGACTTTGCCTTGTGTTGGATTTAATTTTTTTGTTAATAAAGAAGAACTGCCTGCACTTCTATCCTCATGGCCTGCATCAACTGGAAGGGTTTCCTCTAGATGTTGAAACATAGCTGTGGGGATTGGTGTTCATTGACTTACAAAAGCATTAGGGAGGATGTTGTGTAGGGCAGTCTGGGGTGCAGTTGGAGTTTCAGTTCATCACAAAGATGTCCACAAGCTCGTGGTCGTATAGGGTTTTGTTTGTTTACTAAAAAGCTTAGATGAGAGCGCATATAAGACTGTAACTTTTGACCTGTATCTGTATGATTTTCTGTATATTGCACTCCATTATTGCCTTTTTAGTTAACTACAAAAATGAGCTGGTGTACAGGTGTTCCTAATAAAGTGGACAGCAAGTGTATGTTAACAGTATTGCAGGATGCTGTTGGAAACACTGTATATATTGTAAAACATTGCAAAAAAAAAGTGGTGGCTGTGGAAAAGCAGAACGTATCACCTTTATTAAAAACGCTGGAGGATGTGAGCGCCGTGCCGTATGTGTGTTATATTTCATTTTCTGATATCCATCTCCACTTGAGCTTCTTATTCGCTTTATTCCGGCTGTGTAATTTATCACGCTGGCAGATAAGGAAGGAAGCACTTATTATTGGTTTTGTGCGATGCAGCTGATTTGATGTGGATGATGATTGGTTAACGGGATGTGGGTACCGAGCTTGGAGCAGGTGCTTTACCTCACCGTAATCCTGCTGATATACACCTCCTTTACTTCACTCTGCTTCTGTGGATTGACAGGTGTCCCTCAAAAGCTGTGACTATTTGATTAGCCAATCACAAAGCTATAGTCATTTCACCTCCAGACCTGGACATTAAGGGAAAAACAAGTTTATTACTCATTATAGCAATTAATGACTTATCATAGAGACCAATTAGGTGGCATAACAGATTCATTATGGCACCAGTGTCGCTAATGACATGACAACTGTTATTGTTACTTATACAACAGAGATAGCTAGCCTCCTGGTGGCACAGCGGCAGGATCCCGTGCTCTCATTGCTGCGGCCTGGGTTCGCTTCCCAGGCAGGGCGCTAACCCAGCCACTGAAGTGTTAGCTCAGATTAAATGGGAGGGTTGTGTCAGGAAGGGCATCCAGCGTAGAACCTGTGCCAAATGGAGACATGCGGACCAAATGATCTGCTGTGGCGAGCACAAACAGGTAGCAGCTGAAAGAACAACATTCAACAGAGATAGCTAAATATGTAACATAGTCATTAATTACATGACATAAAGGCTTATGATACTACATAAGCATGAATTGTGTGACAATGTTTAATTATGAAATATAACTAATTATGTAATATGCTTGCTACTCAAATAGGCACTTACTACATGACAACACATCTAATTGAAACAGTTAATAACACTTAATAATGCAATATTTAATAATTTAATAATGATATTACATGCTATAACAGTTAATTATATCGTAATTTATTAACACTTAATTGGCAATGTAGTAACCAATTACTGCTAATTATGCAAAATAATTGCTCAATCTGCACATAACAACCTAACTAATGATGCATAATGTCTAATGAGATTTGTCCTACATTTGCTAACGTGGACGTGCGTAACGGACGTGTTCTTTTGACTGTGAGGGTCAGAATGTGTTGAAGTTTCAGGGTGGATATGTTATTGTTCCTCGTCAGATGGGTGCTGATGAGAATCACATGATGTGTTCTGAGTTTAACACACAGCACTTTGTGTGGTGTGATATTAAAACCTTGAGGCTAATACACATACACACACACAAACACAGAAGCAGAGATCATTAGATAGCAGGCCGTCACCTTTCGTAAAGCAGCCGGTGTTTATTATTTTAGTATTCCACTACGTGTGTGTTTTCAAAAGCTGAAATTTCCTGTTTGTTGTTTGATTGTTGGGTTTTAATTAAAAATGAATGAGCTGTTTGTTGATTGGCCAGGTGGTGTCTCCGATTACAGGGAATGGCTTTGTGTCTTGGACAAAAGAAATGTCCAGAGGGACGGAAAAGTGGACACAAAAACGCACACAGACACACACACTGTGGTTCTATGGGGCTTTATGAGCTCTTTATGAGACTCCAGTTTCACTGAAAAGGTACACAAAGGTCAGAATTCCAGTCACGGTTTAAATATTTTTAAAGCTGCCTTGTCCCAATTCTACACTCAATTGAGACCCGTTCTTACACCATCTTAATGTTGTTTACTTTACCTAGAAGGCATTGACATAACAAGAATATATGCCTGAAGGCTAATTATGCGCTCTAGTGACTAACTGTGATCATGTTTGTAGCTTTAAAGTGTATAAAGAGTAAGTTTTTATGACAATGAGTGTAAGAAAGTGGTGAAGAAGTGAGCAAATATAAATATTATGGACAATTAAATGTTTAAATTTAATCAGTTTGTCTTGATGGACCAAATGAAAACAAATCAAAAGAAATGCTACGTAAATAAGCAAGCAATAAAATAGCATAATCAAGCTAACACTAATCAGTTGCTAGCAACCACACAGCTAGCTAACATTAGCATCTGATATAATGGTAACTTTGAAATTTTCATTTCAGCGGTTTAAATGTTAAAAGTTACCTTGCCAAAAGATGGTGAATTAAAAAAAAAATACAGGGAATGTGATGTTTTAATATAAGTTTTGTTGCTGTATTTTTTTTTCTGTGAGTGAAAATAAGAACCTGACAGAGTAAGCCAATCAGAAAAAAAGAAGTCATGAAGAAGAGTTTGAATGATTGATGATAATTGCTTTATGAGAGTTGAACTTACATATGAGGGGAGGAAGGTGCTTTAAATGCAGGATGTTGAACCAGTTGAAATCATTTCAAGTCCTCAAATACCCTCACAAAATAGCAGCTTAAAATATTTCTAGCAATGATTCTAATGATGTAGCACATAAAATATCCCAAATTGGTCATTTAATAATGCAAGGCTAGGACAGAAAACAGTGGCAGATGCTTTGCAAATGGACAGATTCGTGGGATAATGAGGTATCTCCAGTTGTGTCTAAAGAACTGTTGACAATTCTTTACATACTCATGATGACAAATTCCTACATGCTAGTGGATGAGCAGCAGAGCAGTGTATCAGAAGCCAAAGATCCTGCAGAGTTCCAGGCAGTGATGAACGTATCATTCTCATCAAGGGTCCAACCCTAAAAAATAAGCCTTGCATTTTTAAGGTATATGCAGGAGCTGGTACCAGGGAGCAAGTGGAGGCAGGACTCAGACAAGTGAACTTGACATAGCAGCTGAAATTTTTCTTCATCTCTGTGATGATACTCACCATTATTTTTTTTAAAACCTCTTTTGCACCACCCTCCTGTTTAAGGAACTGCAGAGCTGAGCAGTATATCAGAAGCCATTGCTGCTGACGAAGTCTAGTTGGTAGTCTTGATGGATCCACACCAAAAACAAGCCATGTGGCTGTAAGGTGTGTGTAGGACCTGATGCATGCACCAGAAAGCAAGTGGAGGCAGGAGTCAGACAGGTGAACTTGACATGGCAGCTGAACTTTTCTTCATCTCTGTGATGATACTCACAATAAAAATCATTTAAAACCTTTTTTGCACCACCCCCCTGTTTAAGAACTCCAGAGCAGAGCAGTATATCAGAAGCCAGAGATCCTGCGGAGTTCTAGTCTGTGGATGGCCTTATCATTCTCATCAAGGGTCCACCCCAAAAACAAGCCTTGTGGGTATAAGGTGTGTGTAAAACCTGGTGCATGTACCAGGGGGCAAATGGAGGCAGGGGTCAGACAGGTCAGAACTTTTTCTTCATCTGTGTTAGGATACCATAAAAATCATTTATAACCTCTTTTACACCTCCCCCCCCTGTTTAAGAAACTGCAGAGCAGAGCAGTATAGCAGAAGTCTGAGATCCTGCAGAGGTTCATTGATGAAATTATCATTCTCTATAAGGATCCACACCAAAAAACAAGCCTTCTGGCTTTGTGTGTAGGACCTGCTGCATGTACCCGGGGGCAAGTGGAGGCAGGGGTTAGATTGGTGAACTTGGCATGGCAGCTGAACCTGTTCTTCACTCAAAACATCTTTTGCACCAGGGGGCTGTTTGAGAATCTCCAAGACCGAGGTATTGAGGCAAAATACTTCATATCTTTGCACTGGTCTCTTCAAGTCATTGAAGTCATGTTTTCCATCTGGGTGCTGACTGGCCCAAAAAAAAAAGAAAGTTAATCCTCTCTTTCTGAAGTCATTCATTTGTTATTTAGGTCATTATTGTGCTGGAGGGTAAATTTTTTCTTTATCTTCAGCTGTCTAACAATCACTTGCAGGATTTGAGCCTGAATAGATCGGAATTTGGAGCCATGATTCCATCTTGGCTTGATTAGACCCCCAGTCCCAGCCGATAAAAAAAAAAAAGAAGAAAAAAAAAAGGATGCTTTCACCACAATGCTTCACTATGTACTAGGTATGGTGTCCGTTTGGTCATAAGCTGCCTTTGCTTTGAGAATTAGACCCAAATGGGTCCAGCTACCTTTCTCATGATGTGTTAAGAACACAAAAGACTCTTACATGCCAGGGCAGGGAGTAACCAGAACTTGCCAGATATTCCTTTAATTGATCTTGACTGATCTACGTAATGCAAACAGATGCTAGGGTGAAGCTTTGAAACAAAAACAAATCACATCTGCCCAACCTGTCAGGTGGCATTGCGCCCTGTGTGCTTTAAAAGTCTAACAGAATGCATGTCCATGGTTCATACTGTCACTGTGATCTGTCTAAAGAATGTTTCATGATTATCTTATAATCAATAGTTTTACTGAAAACAATTTTTAATGTTTCTTTTTGTATTTTATCATTGCTATATTAGTGATAGTACTATAAGGTCATTCATTTCACAGCATGATTTATCTAACACATTTGTAATGAATATTTTATTACCTAATATAATAATTTGTGTCTTATTTACAGCTTATTACAGCATACTGTAGCTTTGTAATGGTCACTTGCTAATTAGTGCAGAAGTTAGCATTAGCAACACTAGTGATGAAATAAAACTGTTACACAAATGCCTGCACAAAAAAATGCTTACAGTAGCCTGTGTTCATTGCAGCTAATTATGCTACAAAAGAGCCAATAAATTTGAATTAAATTATACAAACATGTTAAACAGTTAGCATGGGTAAAACTCATGCTAACTAACACCACTGTGACTAATTTGTAAAAGTTAATCTGGTATATTAAATCACAGTCTCTTTGTGGACAGAATTTTCTGGCTAAAATTGAACTGGTTGTTTATTAAATATCAAATCTAGCAAACTGATGTAGCTCTGTAATGTTTGTTGAAAACTGACGAGATTGTTTAGCTTGCCATCTTAGCTTTACAGCTGAGCCAATAATACAACACATCCACAAGCTAGTGTCATGCTAATGATGCTTTTAAATTCTGAAAGTGATTAAATGAAACTTAATTTTCATTTTAATTTTAGCCAATTTTAATGTTTATTTCATAGCATATGCTGACTGTTATATGATGTTAGCTAGACAGGTCTTGCTAGTGTACTCGCAAGTGTTAGATTGATGAGATTTTCTGTTACTTGCTAAAATTATTCCTGTGTATTTAGTGTGTATCAATCAGTATCAAGTTTAATAATGCAAACTAGCTACTAGTTACTGTATGAGGTGATTTATGGGACGTTCCAGCCACACGAAGTTGTACAAATATGTGAAAAAAATCATCAACCCAGGAAGACCACCTACTTAGGCAGCCTACATTCAAATTGGAGCACTATAACAAAATGAGATCATGAAAAAAATGTCATTACGACATGAACTGTAGAAAGCATTTAGGGTTTAAATAGGACTACATTGCCCTCTGCTGGCGAAGACATGGTATTAACCGATCGGGGGAGAATAATAAAGTGTACTTTCTAGTTCACTTATAAGTGGACAAGTGTGCATTAACTGCTGACCCTGAATAAAAAAATGTGGACAATAACAATCTTGTAATGAATAATGCCTAGAAAAAACAACAATAACAAAAACATCAGAAAAATACAAGTATACATAAAAATAAATATTAAATACATTTACATTTCATTAGGGTCAGGTTTGAAAATGTGAAATACCAATGAAATGGGAAAAAAATAGGTTGTATATTTTATTTTATATAAATAAGTAGCAAATAAATCACAAATTCTTCAGAATCCTACACAAATCTTTTTTTTTAAATCATCAAATAAATAATAAATATAAATGTACATTTAATTAGCTTTAGACTTGAAATGTAAATAGTAAAATGTGTAAAATGTAGAAATGCAAACAAAAAAAGTTTTTATATATTAAATAGAAATGTGCATTAAATGAATAACAAATTCTAGAAAATTCTGTGCAATTCTATTTAAAAAATATTAAATAAATAAATAAATATACATTTAATTAGGTTTAGATTTGAGAATGTAAAATAGCAATTAAAAAAAACTTAGATTTTATTTTATTTTATATACTATTTTTTATGCAAAAATGAAAGTGAAGTAAATGAATATAAACAATTCTACAGATTAGGAATAAAACTGAGTGAAGCAATTAAAGCATAAATCAGAGCCTCTTTTGGCTGTCGTGTTTACATTCTCTCAAATTTCATCAGCCGCTGTAATTAATGCTGACGAGGACGAGTAATGTCCTGAGAACACACACACACACCCACCCACCCACACACACACACACACACACAGAGTAATATGTGTGTTGAGTAAATACCGAGTTTAATGAGTCGGAGAGAAACCTGGCTCCCGCTTCAAATATTTGCTGTTTGCAGAATGACGTCCTGGGAAATCACACACACACACACACACACACACACACACACAGCACACACACAGTTGTGTTTACAGCTTCTTAATTGACAAATTGTGCTCGAGAGTGATATGGAGTTGATGGACATCTGAAATTGTGTGTGTGTGTGTGTGTGTGCGTGCGTGTGTGTGTGTGTGCACTAAGTAACTAGTGGGTGTGGCCAAGTTGTCACTGATGGCTTGGTAAATGAACCGTAAATAAAACATTATCAGACAGTGTGATGTTTAAATTTTAGTCAGTGACGTCTCTGTGGTATGTCTTTCTTTTTCTCCTTTTTCTCCATGTTCTTTCTTTCCTATTTTTTTATATAATTAAATTTTATGTTTGTTTTTATTTCTTTTTCTTTTTTCTTTTTTTTCTTGATTTATTTTCCTGTTTTCTTTCTTTTTTTCTTTTCATTTTTCTTTTATTTTTCTTCCACTTGCTTTTTGTTTCTCTTTTTTTCTTTTTATCTTTCTTTTTTCATATTTATTTATTGTTAATAAAGAATTCTTTCATTTATCAATTTTAATTCATTCTTTCAATTTCATTCTTTCTTCTTTGCTTTTTTCAGTTTCTCTTTTTTATTTACTTTTTATTTCTTCATATTTAAATTTTTAGACTGATAAACTGATTTTAGAAATTATTTAAATTTTGATTTAAATTTCATTTTCTTTTCTTTTTTATGTTCTGACAGTGCTTTCCTGTTTTATATGCACATGCTGTCAGAGCGTTTGTACACTTGTGATGTCAGAGTGTTTGTACACTTGTGATGTCAGAGTGTTTGTACACTTGTGATGTCAGAGTGTTTGTACACTTGTGATGTCAGAGTGTTTGTACACTTGTGATGTCAGAGCGTTTGTACACTTGTGATGTCAGAGTGTTTGTACACTTGTGATGCCAGAGTGTTTGTACACTTGTGATGTCAGAGTGTTTGTACACTTGTGATGTCAGAGTGTTTGTACACTTGTGATGCCAGAGTGTTTGTACACTTGTGATGTCAGAGTGTTTGTACACTTGTGATGCCAGAGTGTTTGTACACTTGTGATGTCAGAGTGTTTGTACACTTGTGATGCCAGAGTGTTTGTACACTTGTGATGCCAGAGTGTTTGTACACTTGTGATGTCAGAGTGTTTGTACACTTGTGATGCCAGAGTGTTTGTATACTTGTGATGTCAGAGTGTTTTGTACACTTGTGATGTCAGAGTGTTTTATATGCACATGCTGTCAGAGTGTTTTGTACACTTGTGATGTCAGAGTGTTTTGTACACTTGTGATGTCAGAGTGTTTTATATGCACATGCTGTCAGAGTGTTTTGTACACTTGTGATGCCAGAGTGTTTTGTACACTTGTGATGTCAGAGTGTTTTGTACACTTGTGATGCCAGAGTGTTTTGTACACTTGTGATGTCAGAGTGTTTTGTACACTTGTGATGCCAGAGTGTTTTGTACACTTGTGATGTCAGAGTGTTTTGTACACTTGTGATGCCAGAGTGTTTTATATGCACATGCTGTCATAGTGTTTTGTACACCTGTGATGTCATAGTGTTTTATATGCACATGATGTCATCACCTAATGGGCTAAGACTTCTAACAGCTAACAGATTTTGGGGGCATGGCTTTGGCCTGTGATGTCAGATTTCTCTGTGTGTATTGACCCCATCAAGAGAAACTTCAGAGGAGAAAAAAAGACACAAAGTCACCCAAAGTTAACAAATTCCTCTTATTAGTACGATGAGACGACTTGCTAATGCAGCTACAGCTCTGTCCTGATGTTTCACACACACTCTCACAACAGAACACCATGTACCACCTGGCTGACACCTCCAACCACCCAAGGACCGTGGGACCACCTGTTCACTACACATAAACAAGAAAACAAACAAATAAATACACAACAAACAGATGCTCCGGCTCCAGTACAGTTCACTCAGAGTGTGGACGACAGAAACAATGCAGCATGGGCGAGTCAGCTCGCAGAGCAGCAGCTCTTTCCTTTCTGTTGATTATTCCTTCCTTCTCTCTGTTATGACCTTTTTTTTTTTTTTTACATTTTTCTTGACCACATTCTGTTTCTTTCTTGCATTCGTTTACCTTCTTTCCTTACATAATCTTAAATTTAAACACATTTCTTCTTTCTTTCTTTCTTTCTTTCTTTCTTTCTTTCTTTCTTTCTTTCTTTCTTTCTTTCTTTCTTTAAGCTTACCCTTAAAATTGTCTCTTTTTATCCTTTCTACCTTTTTTAAATTATTCAAATAAAAGCAAAAAAAATCTATTTTTTTACCTGAACAGGAAAAATATACAAATAAATTTATGAACCCATTTTAATTTACAATATTTATGCCATCATGTTCACACAAGAATTAAGTGTGTTTGTGCAAACATTGTCACAGCTTTACAGAAATCCAGACGCATCATTTAATTCCATGTTATATAAATATTAATAAATGGCAATGGATTTTTTAAAAAAATTAATTATTTTGGGTTTTTTTTATCTGTCTGATAAACATTACTCACACTCTAACACTAGGGGGCGCTGCGGGTGCACGACTGAGGCAAGAGCCTGGAGGACACACACACACACACACACACACACACACACACAGTATTATGGTTATAATTTTAGATTTAAATCAGATATTATTTTTTTTTTTTTCTTACAGTAAAAATAATTGTAAACAATACAAACCATTTAAATGAGAAAAAAAAACACGAAACGAACAAACAAACAAATAAATAAATAAATAAATTTGTAGTAGGAATGAATCAGGAATCAGGAGCTGTTGTGGTCTATATAAAGCACCACAATAATCCTTCCTTCTGAAAGCCGTGACGTTTAACCTGACGTTTATCAGCCGTGTGTGAATCTACACAGACGTGTTCTGTTCCAGACGTTTTTATTCCTAGTGCCGTTTTTTCCCCTTCTTCAGCTCCATATATCAACTCAGATTGGATGTAATGTGTCCATCAGACTGAAACTCGCAATCGTAGTCTTTTAAAACGAATGGAAGGGAACAGACTCTTTTTTTTTCTTTTTTTTTAATTATTTCTGACTTCTGTCTTAAAACTGTCCATCTTTTTTTTTTCCTGCTGTTTTTTTTTAATCTTCGACTGCATCAGTCTGGACTGTTGTCGATGGACTGACAGGACTGGAACTTCTTGTTATCTTCTGCTGTTGTGGCCATGGTGTAGATTCTGTCTGGGGTTGATCTAAAGCGTGAATGTGTTTGCTTCTGCATAAGTTTTAATTCAATCTCTGATTATTGGGGGGGGGTTACTTCCTCACCTCACCCCTCTGGATACCACTACGCCCCTGGCTGTGGATCTGGCTGAAGTTTCTGTGTCCTGAGATGCTTTTCTGCTCTGAGTGGCTATTTGCTTTTCTGGAAAGAGTGGCTATTTGAGCAAGCATAGAAGGCCTGTCAGCTCAAACCAGTCAGTTATCTAGTTATTCTCCTCTGAAAACTAGCTGTTTGTCCAACAAAGAGAGTTATTTATATTTAGATAGCTTAAATGTGTATATAAAATATATAAATTTATATTTATTTACATTTTTATATTAAAATTATAGTTGTTTTTTATTTATTTAATTACATTTTAGGTCATTTATTTATTTGAAAAATAACGAATGCAATCCAATCCAGTCATTTCACCAGTTCAATTTTTATATATTCAATTCTATTCAATTCATCTTCATCATCAGACAACGATTTTTAGGAAAACAGAACATTTAAATATAGACTCTAAAGAAAGCCCCTGGTTGCTGCTCACTAGATTTTTTATTATTTTATATTTTTTATTTTTATTCATTATTTATTATTCATCACACTCACTGCATGTTCTGATGCTCTGGACCTGCATCATGCTGCTCCTTAGATTACTGGCTGGTTGGATAATTACATGAATGAGCAGAGATCCATGTGTCCATATGAGTGTTTAAGTGTGACACACACACACACACACCCATACAAGTGTAGTCGAGTCAAGAAGCTTTTATTGTCATTTTGACCACATATAGCCGACTTGATAAATAGTGAAATGAAACAATGTTCCTCCAGGAGCACACTGCTACATAAAAAGACAAAACAACATAAAACAACAGAGAACTAAGGACAAAAAAGTACATTTTTGGCATTTGGCTGATGCCCTTAAACACAATAACATACTTTTATACTACTCATTGAAGGTTAAGGGCCTTATTTAGGGGCCCAGCAGTGGCAGCTTGGTGGGCCTGGGATTCAAACTCACAACCCTCTCCAATACACTACATTACACTACACTACACTACACTAAACTATAATACACTGCATTACACTACATTACACTACACTATACTACGCTAAACTAAAATACACTAAATTACACTACACTATACTACACTAAAGAACAATACACTACATTACACTACACTGTACTACACTAAACAACAATACACTACATTACACTACTTTCCACTAAACTACACTACATTACATTATACTACACTCCACTACACTATACTACACTACATTACATTACACTACATTACACTACATTATACTACACTTCATTACATTACATTACACTCCACTACACTATACTACACTACATTACATTACACTACATTACACTACATTATACTACATTATACTACACTTCGTTACATTACACTACACTACACCACACTAAATTTCCCTACACTACACTACATTACATTACACTACATTACATTACACTACATTATACTACACTTCGTTACATTACACTACACCACACAAAATTTCCCTACACTACACTACACTACACTATACTACACTGCACTAAACTACACCACATTACACTACACTACACTATACTAAACCAAACTACATTACACTACACTACAATACACTTCACTACACTATACCACACAACATTACACTATACTAAACTATACTATACTGCACTAAACTACACTACACTACATTACACTATACTACACTACACTACATTACACTACACTACATTACACTGCACTACACTACATTACACTATACTACACTACACTACATTACACTATACTATGTTATACTACACTACACTACACTACATTACACTGCACTACACTACATTACACTATACTACACTACACTACATTACACTATACTACACTACACTACATTACACTATACTATGTTATACTACACTACACTACACTACATTACACTGCACTACACTACATTACACTATACTACACTACACTACATTACACTACATTACACTATACTATGTTATACTATACTACACTACACTACATTACACTATACTACACTACACTACATTACACTATACTATGTTATACTACACTACACTACATTACACTACACTACACTACATTACACTATACTACACTACACTACATTACACTATACTACGTTATACTACACTACATTACACTACACTACACTACATTACACTAAATTACATTACACTACACTACACTACATTACACTACACTACACTGCATTACACTACACTCCATTGCACTACACTACACTACATTACACTACACTACATTACACTAAATTACATTACACTACACTACACTACATTACACTACACTACACTACACTACACTACACTACACTACATTACATTACACTACACTACATTACACTAAATTACATTACACTACACTACACTACATTACACTACACTACACTACATTACACTACACTACATTCCACTACACTACACTACATTACATTACACTACACTATAATACACAACACTTCACTACACTACATTACACCACACTACACTACACTGCACTACATTACACTAAATTACATTACACTACACTACACTACATTACACTAAATTACATTACACTACACTACACTACATTACATTACACTACACTATAATACACAACACTTCACTACACTACATTACACTACACTACACTACACTGCACTACACTACATTACACTAAATTACATTACACTACACTACACTACATTACACTAAATTACATTACACTACACTACACTACATTACACTACACTATAATACACAACACTTCACTACATTACATTACACTACACTACACTGCACTACACTACATTACACTAAATTACATTACACTACACTACACTACACTACATTACATTACACTACACTACATTACATTACACTACACTATAATACACAACACTACACTACACTACATTACACTACACTACACTACATTACACTACACTATAATACACAACACTTCACTACATTACATTACACTACACTACACTGCACTACACTACATTACACTAAATTACATTACACTACACTACACTACACTACATTACATTACACTACACTACACTGCACTACACTACATTACACTAAATTACATTACACTACACTACACTACACTACATTACATTACACTACACTACACTACATTACACTACACTATAATACACAACACTACACTACATTACACTACACTACACTACACTACACTACATTACACTACACTACACTACATTACACTACACTATAATACACAACACTTCACTACACTACATTACACTACACTATAATACACAACACTTCACTACACTACATTACACTACACTACACTACATTACACTACATTACACTACACTACATTACATTACACTACACTATAATACACAACACTACACTACATTACACTACACTACATTACATTACACTACACTACATTACACTACACTATAATACACAACACTTCACTACACTACACTACACTACATTACACTACACTACACTACACTACACTACACTACATTACATTACACTACATTACATTACACTACACTATAATACACAACACTTCACTACACTACATTACACTACACTACATTACATTACACTACACTATAATACACAACACTTCACTACACTACATTACACTACACTACACTACATTACACTACACTACACTACATTACACTACACTATAATACACAACACTTCACTACACTACATTACACTACACTACACTACATTACACTACACTACACTACATTACACTACACTACATTACATTACACTACATTACATTACACTATAATACACAACACTTCACTACACTACATTACACTACACTACACTACACTACATTACACTAAATTACATTACACTACACTACATTACATTACACTACACTACACTACATTACATTACACTACACTATAATACACAACACTTCACTACACTACATTACACTACACTACACTACACTGCACTACACTACATTACACTAAATTACATTACACTACACTACATTACACTACACTACACAACACTACACTGCATTACACTACACTACACTGCATTACACTACACTACATTGCACTACACTACACTACACTACATTACACTACACTACAGTACATTACACTACACTACACTACATTACACTACATTACACTACACTACACCACACTACATTCCACTACACTACACTACATTACACTACACTACACTACACTACATTACACTAAATTACATTACACTACATTACATTACACTACACTACATTACATTACACTACACTATAATACACAACACTTCACTACACTACATTACACTACACTACACTACATTACACTACACTACACTACATTACACTAAATTACATTACACTACACTACACTACATTACACTACACTACATTACATTACACTACACTATAATACACAACACTTCACTACACTACATTACACTACACTACACTACATTACACTACACAACACTACACTGCATTACACTACACTACATTGCACTACACTACACTACATTACATTACACTACACTATAATACACAACACTGCACTACACTACATTACACTACACTACACTGCACTGCACTACACTACATTACACTAAATTACATTACACTACACTACACTACATTACACTACACTACACTGCACTACACTACATTACACTAAATTACATTACACTACACTACACTACATTACACTACACTACATTACACTACACTACACTCCATTACACTACACTACACTACATTACACTACACTACACTCCATTACACTACACTACACTACACTACATTACACTACACTACACTCCATTACACTACATTACACTACACTCCATTACACTACACTACACTCCATTACACTACACTACACTACATTACACTACACTCCATTACACTATACTACACTACACTACACTCCATTACACTACACTACATTACACTACACTACACTCCATTACACTACACTACACTCCATTACACTACACTACACTACACTACACTACACTCCATTACACTACACTACACTACACTACAACTACACTCCATTAAACTACACTACACTACACTACACTACATTACACTACACTACACTCCATTACACTACACTACACTCCATTACACTACACTACACTCCATTACACTACACTACACTACATTACACTACACTCCATTACACTACATTACACTACACTACACTCCATTACACTACACTACACTCCATTACACTACACTACACTACACTACACTACACTCCATTACACTACACTACACTCCATTACACTACACTACACTACACTACACTACACTACACTCCATTAAACTACACTACACTACACTACACTACATTACACTACACTCCATTACACTACACTACACTCCATTACACTACACTACACTCCATTACACTACACTACACTACACTACACTACACTACACTACACTACACTCCATTAAACTACACTACACTACACTACACTACACTACACTACATTACACTACACTCCATTACACTACACTACACTACATTACACTACACTCCATTAAACTACACTACACTACACTACACTCCATTACACTACACTACACTACACTACACTACACTCCATTAAACTACACTACACTACACTACACTACATTACACTACACTCCATTACACTACACTACACTACACTACACTCCATTAAACTACACTACACTACACTCCATTACAGTGCACTCCATTACACTACACTACACTACATTACACTACACTACACATACACATATACACACATATACATCAAGACACACACACATATATATATAGAGACACAAATACATCGAGACACACACATATAAACACATATACATAGTGACACACACACATACACACACATGATGGTGTGCAGTTTAGGTTTTGTGAGTGTGTGTAAATGAATGGCAATTGTTCCATTCTGTATGCTATTCATGGAAAGGGTGACACACACACACACACACACGCACGCACGCACGCACACACACATACACACACTTGGCAAGCAGTGCTTTTCACACCTCCGTGCCAAACCCTGTTCATTTTGTTCCAGAAATCGAAAGGCAGCACTTTGTGTTTGGCGAATTGTGCAACTGTTTAGATCGTTTATGCCAAGCGTGTGTGTGCGTTTTCCACTTTTGTTCATGTTGTGTTATTTTTGGCGCTGCTGTAAAACACAGTGTGTGTAATTAACGAGGTGTGTTGAGTCATTCAGATCTGTGTGTGTGTGTGTGTGTTTATATCTCTGTATATCTATCCCGCTTATTAAACTCCACCAAAGTGTCATTATTCTGTCACTGGATTCATTTCAAATTATTCTATTTATCAGTTACATATCAGTCGTGAGTCGTGTAGACAAATATTCTGTGCTTTTTCTCGAGCTTTAACTGTGTCGTGAAAATTCTGTAAATACTCGTCCTTTTCTTCTAATTATCATCATTCAGACATAATTATTAGCATGTTTCAAACTAAAATGTCCTTGGAATATCTCCACAGCTTTATCCTCATTTAATATCCTGCCATTCTTGGGCACACAAATGAAAAAATACAAACAAACAAACACAAAAAATACCACCCATATGTCCTTCTGTTAGCACTAAATAAATTAGCTATTGCTAATGCTAATTCAAGTTCATTCACTAACTAAACTAGCAAACATTATTCAGAAGGGGTTTAGTCCAGCGATTTATTTAGATTTTTTTTTACTATCTAAAATCCTATAATGCACTGAGGATGATTTCAAATGATTGCTAATGTTAACACCGCGACTCTTAAGTGATTTTTAAACAAGTCCACTAGCTAGCCTACTTGAGAAATCCTGCTTGAAGCATCGTGACAGAAACATATACACAATATACTGACTCTGATATACTGATGATCTAGGGAGCTAGCGAGCTGATTGACACACAGCTGCGTTCTTTAAAAGGATGAAAGAAAACTTTGTGTCAAGAAGTACAAAAAAATAATCTTGCAAATGTATGGCTTTGTAAACAAGCAGCAGGGGTTTAAATCAAATTCCCTCAGCTATAGTAAGTGAATAAAGAAAACCCAGAACTAAAAAAAAAGGAAAAACAGGAATAGAGTTAAACATAAGTGGAGTGAGTACTGAGCCTTGAGGGACACCAGATAAAATTCTGCCTGGAGTCTTACAGTGTCGCATGACACACGGGCGTTCGTTCAGGTAGGAAGCAAAAGTTATTGACTTTATCTTAACTCTTTATGTATTTTTGCTTGTTGTCATGGTTACACGTGACTAGCAACAGTTTAACTTTTAACACGCTAGTTTCACACACAGTTTAACACATGTAGAGGCAGAGTGTGATCTCAGATCAGTCACGTAGCAGCGCTGATGAATTCAGGGGATTTACACATGCAGCTCACACACACACACACACACACACTGGAGCTACTGTTGGTGAAGTAGAAAGGCTGTGTGTGTGTGTGTGTTGGAATAAGAAAAAAAAAGACAAATGTGACAAACCTGCAACCTGTCAATGACTGTATCATATCAAGAAATTTATGCTAGCCTGCTGAAATCTCTAATAGTTTATTAGATGGCTAGTTAAAAGCGTGAATTAGCATGCTAGCTGCACAACAAACTCTTTATATGTAAACAAATCACTTTCAACTGTTATATATCACTTAGAATGCAGTTTAATATAAAATATTAATGTTAACCTATGCAAGTAAATTAGGACACACCCCATGGCTAAGGTAACATTAGCTAATTTAGCGAGGTTTCCGTAGCACAATCAGAATCTGCATTAGCGGTTGAATTGTCCAGCTAGCAAACTAAATCTAGCCGACATTTTTATGCTATGTATCATTTCCCAGCAAGTCAGGTCTGGTTTATTTATTTGTTTGTTTGTTTGTTTGATTTATCATGATGGTTAATGGCTGCAACAGCTTTGAAGGGAGGCATGTCATCTCCGTAAACATCCTCGTAAAATTAAAGGTGGCCATAAAACATGACGCAGCATGAAATCTGTTGCTAACAGCACCTGCGGTCTTTCTGGGTGTTTATGCTTAGAATTATACAGTAAAAAAATAATAGATTTAAGGACACAAACCTATAAAATGAGTTTATAGCGATGACGAATAACACGGGAGACTGAAGACTGATTACTAGCTCAGAAAAAGTTTGTATGTTTTAGCATTGAATAAATTGAATTGAATAAAGCATTCAGTTACTTGCAGAAAAGTAACTAGTTAACTAGCAAAGAGTTTGGTAGAGCTCTTCTCTTGTACTGTAAGGAGTGTATTTTTCTGACATCTTTCTGTCTCTCTAGGAAATTTATGATGCCTGCTAAGATAAAGTTTCTCTTATTAGCATTGCTAGCATCACTAACATCACCTTATAGTGAGTTAATCCTCTAATGTGACTAGTGGTGATGCTAACCTAAGTCTTTAGAAGAGGTTTGTTCCCTTGGCATCATGTCTTCTGAGGTGTGCTTACGTATCTTATCAGTGATTAAAAGAGTTATCTGCTAGATTTCTGCCTAAACAGGTCAGTTTTGCTTTAATAACTTTCCACTAACACTAAAGTACACTAAAACAAACACTCTTGTTAAATCACAGGCTAAAATGAACCCTTGAGGGCAGTTCATCATGTTTTCGTACACATAGTAGAACCCTTTTGGGCACTGCATCATGAATTTTCCACCCCACCATGTTTCCTCGGCTGTAGGTGAGCCTATAGAACTTGCCATATCATTTTTTTCACTGGAGGCCATCCTGGAGGACACTTTGTCATGTTTCCTTGTCTGTAGTTGAGCCTGTAAGGCACGACTAATTTTTTCCACTAGAAGGGCAGCCTAGAGGGTACTTCGTCATGTTTCATTGCATGAGCCTATAAGGCATGCCACGTCTTATTTTTCTTCAACATGTTGCTTCATTATGTTTTCTTGCAAGCAACAGCACCCCAGAGGGCACTCTATCATGTCACATGACACACAACTTAGTAAAGGTAACTAATGCACACAAATAATACAGTAAAAAAAAAACACTAGTAATGTATATATTCACACTTAAGAGTGTAAAGTGTGTGTGTGTGTGTGTGTGTGTGTGTGTGTGTAATATCTGATTTCGCAGCATGGGGGCAATCGAAGATTAAATAAAACCCACCTGGGATGATTATGTCACAGCAGGAGGAGGAGGAGCCTTGATTTAAACACACCGCCAATCCCTATCTCTCTCTCTCTCTCTCTCTCTCTCTCTCTCACTCTCACTCTCACTCTCACTCACTCTCACACTCACACACACACAGTTGGTTTCAAGGCGAGTATGTTAGGATGAAGGGGCTCGACCTCGGGGGAGGGGATTTATATGAGCCATTCAATGAAGCGAGAAAGGGAGTTAGAGAGAGAGTGTGTGTGTGTGTGTGTGTGTGTGTGTGTGTGTTTGAATGGTTCCCTCAGATGATTCTGTTTATCTGCTCCCTCAGATTTTCTCTGTTTCAGAAACATCATTTCTCTTGGTCATGTTTTTTTAAACTATTTGCTCTGGTCTGGTGAATATTATGGGATGGTCCTCTAAATTGGACACACTCCAGACAAATTTTGGGATTCTACTTCTAATTATTAGAAGTAAATATTAAAGAAAATCATTTTTATTAACGATTATTTGAATGTTCATTCAAGATCGGGAAAGTAAACATCTTCAATCTGGTTGGTGCATGCGCTTTTTCTCCTTTCCTTTACAAAGTATGTGGATTTATCACCACACACACACACACACACACACACACACACGCTGACCTGTGCATTCACCCGTTCTTTCCTCTTCCTCGCTCCTGCGCTCCTTGAACACTAATCCTCAGCTCCAGTGTCCAAACCCAGTGCACTTCATGAATACAAGAAAAGCCCAGTAGTATAATACTGAGAGAAATCCCATGCTGCCCTGCAGCACCTCGGAACACAAGTCATTTATTTGGAACGTGTAATCAGATACCTTCCATATTGAAGCTCTGAAAGCACATGAGCTCATGTACTTCTTTTTTGTATTCCAAAAATGAATATATATGATGAGATGTGTCCCAAATGCAGAAATATAAATTAGAAAAGTTTATATCAGAATTCAACCAGATTTAAATGGTATAGTCCAAGATAACAGGCTACTGTTCATATTCTTATATACTGTACTAACAAATTATAGTCTGGATTAAAATATTATAATCTGTATATATACATTAACGCCTAGATTGAGAAATTCTAGTCTAGACTGACAAAATAGATTCTATATTGAAAATTTTAGCACAGAATTCAATTAGACACTGAGAAATTCTAGTCTAGAATGACAAATTATAGTCCAGATTAAAGGCTTATAGTCCAAAGATTAAAGGAGAAATTCTAGGCTAGATTGATAAATTAAAATCTCAGTTGACAAATAATTGTCCAGATTGACAAAATAGATTCTAGATTAACAAATTATAGGCCGATAATTTATATAGGATTGAAAAGTCTGGGTTGCAAATTATTTTTTTGGGATTGACAAATTATAATCTGGATTGACATGTTATGGTCTGGATTGAGAAACTATTGAAAAAGTATAGGATGGATTGAAACATATATTCTGTCTTGGAAGGTAAGAATCTTGACTGAGGAATTATAGTTTGGATTAACAAAAGTGACTACAGATTGACAAACTATAGGGCAGATATTTTATACATTTAGGATTAGGATTAAAAGTTTATAGACAGGATTGATAAATTATTTATATATGACAAATTACTGTCTTGCATGATATATTAGCGTCTGATTTGCAATTTGTTACCTGGACTGACAGATTATTGTACGATCTCTACTGACATTTTATAGTACAGACTGACAGACTGTTCATGTCTAGATTGACACGTTATTGTCTGGATTAAATGGTTGTAGTCTGGATTGAACAGTTATAGTCTAGACGGGTAAATTATAGTAATTAATTGACAAAATATATCATATTTTCTAGTTCAAATGAGCACATTATAGTCCAGACTGAAACATTATAGTACAATAAGATGTATAGAGTTGGCAGTTTATAACACAATATAGTCCAGATTAAAATGTTCTAGTCTGCACTGACAGTTTACAGTCCATAGTCAGATGTCACAGGCAATCTTTCATTCTTAATGCTATGTTATATTTATAGGATCAGTCTTTATAAAGTATAGAGTGTAGCATTGTATTAATATTTGATGACAAATTCAAGAAAAACAAAAAGCTCCATATCATACTGGTGCACTCCTTTTTTATTTCCTTACTGTTCCCCACTGAGAGCTCAATGACATTCTGCCTTTTCCTGGCATCGATGCCAGAAATACAGAGAATAAATCTGACCTCTTTAGGAGATTGGTTTCAGCCAGGAAGGGCACAAATAAACATATAAATCTGTGATAAGTAGGCAGATTAAAAGTGTCAGATTTTTGAAAAATATGGAGCGTCCGCTGGTTGGCACTGAAGTACATTGAGCCTGTGCTGAGCGGAATAAAGCCAAATATTCGCACCATTCACTAAATGGTGTCAAATGAGGAAAAAATACCACAGATGTAATTTGCTTGCAATACAATGTTGCAATGTTCAAAATTGCAATGTTTTTCCTCAATGCCTATTTTTTTCAACGCACTCTTATAACCTTAACTTTTGCCCTATAGCTGTATGTTAATTTTACTCACAGTAATATTTTACTTACAGTTCTAAACAAAACATTTCCACCGGGTTGTAAAAAAAATATTGGTTGTCTTCATATTCGTGCATTGTTCGTCAAACCCACTTGTTTGTCAGTCACAGTGAAGGGGGTGTGGCCTTGGTGCCTGTTAGTCACGGTGAAGGGGGTGTGGCCTTAGTGCCTGTCAGTCATAGTGAACGGGTGTGGCCTTGGTGCCTGATAGTCACAGTGAAGGGGGTGTGGCCTTAGTGCATGTCAGTCATAGTGAACGGGTGTGGCCTTGGTGCCTGTTAGTCACAGTGAAGGGGGTGTGGCCTTAGTGCATGTCAGTCATAGTTCACTATGACTGACATGCACTAAGGCCACACCCCCTTCACTGTGACTAACAGGCACCAAGGCCACACCCGTTCACTATGACTGACACACCTGGCCTTGGTGCCTGATAGTCACAGTGAAGGGGGTGTGGCCTTAGTGCATGTCAGTCATAGTGAACGGGTGTGGCCTTGGTGCCTGTTAGTCACAGTGAAGGGGGTGTGGCCTTGGTGCATGTCAGTCATAGTGAACAGGTGTGGCCTTGGTGCCTGATAGTCACAGTGAAGGGGGTGTGGCCTTAGTGCATGTCAGTCATAGTGAACGGGTGTGGCCTTGGTGCCTGTCAGTCACAGTGAATGGGTGTGGCCATTGTGCCTGTCAGTCACAGTGAAGCATGGCCCCTCCTCATTGCCTGCCAGCCATATTAAAGAGGGCGTGGCCTCTGTATCTTTCAAATAGCAAAAGGGTGTGGCCTACTCCTCTTTTTTCCCCAGCACTGTATCATATCCAGTCGTAAAGTGTAATGATTGTCAGTCAGACACTGAGATTCTTATGATATCATATACAAGCCATTTCATTTTTTAACCACTGCATTAACATGCTACCTGTGTTTTTGTCTGTATGTATGCGTGTGTGTGAATAACACGATGGAGTCTGGGGAAATACAATATGCACAGGGTTTTTTTTTCATGCATTGCGATAAGCTGTTTGGTTTTTGTCCTCAGAGGCTTTGCTGGCATTTCAAGGTCAGGATAAGGAGAGGAAGTGGTGATAATAAACTACAGTGAATTTTGAATTTGGGAATAAGAAAATCGGAGTGCAGCACAGCAGATAAACAGCAGGAAAAGTTTCTATTCCTGGCTGCTGTGTGAAAACTGCATGACTGTTTACATTTTCATATTACATTTTATATTGATGCTATTTAGCAGATGCTCTTATCCAGAGCGACTTACAGAAGACTGTATCAAAAATATCCCCATGCTCAGTCAATAGGGCAGGATTACCATTCACCTGAAACCCAAATCAATGGATTTTTTTGAATACAAAATTAAGGGTGTGATAAGAGCCTGGAATTAGCTGGTGGAAGATCCACTTTTTGGCTTTGTATAGATGTGGGGATCTGCTGACAGCCAACAAAAACAGCACAACAATTGTATAACATGGGGGAACTAAGGGAGGCTGTAAAAACTCCATGAGCTGCACTCTGGATCAGTTGCAGTGTTGGATGGCATGAAGGGTGATCTTTGTTTATAATAAACCAGTGACTCAGCTGTTTGTATAGTCAGGGGAAGTTTATCCAACTTGAGTGCCAGGACACTGTGGGGTCTTGTACCTTGTGGGATGGTGGGTCCAGTCAAACGCAAGGAGGGTGGTGCAGTACAGGGTGTGATAAGAACCAGAATGTAGGTGATAGAAGGTTCATTTTTGGCTTTGTATACATGTGGGCAACTGAAAAGAGCCACTGAAGATATCAGAGCAATGGTGTGATGCTTTGGCAGAACTTAGGGAGGTTGAAAAAACTCCAGCAGCCTCATTCTGAATCAGTTGCAGGCTGCATGGCATACAGGGTGGGCTTTCAGGGCAAGGTCATTCCACATGGGTGCCAGGAAAGAGTCTTAGGATGGTGGGTCCAGTCAAACCATGCAGCCAAGGTGGTGCAAACTGAAGGTTGCTGGTGGCAAAAACATTTTGCTTCTGTTTATACATGGCAACCAGCACAACAATGGTTTGATAGGGGAGAACTTAGGAAGATTGAAAACAACCACAGAAGCTGCATTCTAGATTAGATGCAAGGTTGGATGGCATGCAGGAATACACCTGCAAGGTGCATGGTGCAGTAATCAGTAATCCATCCAAAGATACCTAATAATCATCAGAGTTCTTTCATGGATAGAAATGGCCAGATCAACCCTGATGTTCAAGGGAGTATCCAGGTCAGATTAATGATGTGAGGCAAGAAAGAGAGCTGGTTGTTCAGAACTACCCCAAGGTTGCATGCATTAGCCAGATGGTGTGATCTGTCCAGGGAGGTGCGGGGATGCATCTCCAGGGATGTACAGCAATTCAGTGCTATTTGGATTTAGTTTCAGGTAATGAGCTCTCATGCATGATGAGATATCTGCCAGGTATCATATCATCTGTGCAGTGACTAGAATGGGATGAAATGAGAAGATGAGTTGAGTGCCATTAGTAAAGGAGTAGTTTAAAAACCCAGGCAAGGATATGACCTCATTGAGAGAATGGGCGAAGAGGAACAACATAAGAGGACCCAACAGTGTGCCTTGTGGGACACCAGTGGATAGTTGTCATGGAGATGTTGGCTGGACTCCCTCTATATCACCGGATATGACTGTCACGTCGGGTAATAAGTAAACCACCCCCATGCTATGTTACTAAGTTTAAGATTCCTGACTCTTAGATGGACAGGAGATTCTTGCGAGTGATTGCGATGGTCAAAGAATAAGGGCGGACGACAGGTTGATGTAGAGCATAAAACTTTGCAGTAACAGCCGCAAGGGTAGTGTCTGTGGAATGTGTTACTTCGAAGCCAGGCTGATTATGATCTTGGAGCATTGGTCTTGCTAAAAAAGAGAGATAACTGATTATGTATAGCATGTTCAAGAAATGTTGGCTTTTTCTGGGTGGGTTGATTAATGATGCCATATTGAATATCCAACAATCACCACCCCCTATAGAACTGAACACAGTCCTCACTGAGGAAAAGTCACCGTGGCTCAATAAAAAAGCTGATTTTGTCCAGGCTGTTCCAGAAGATGGAGTGTTATTTCATCCGTTATTCTGTGGCAAGCTTAGCTGCTATTTACAGACCACTGAAGCAGAACTCGATACTCAGTGCACGTTTGGTTATTTCAGCGACTGAAGCAGGAAAAGGGTCAAGGAGCAAAAACCTGTTCGCGCAAGAGTGCCATTGGTGCGTACCATTTCATTTCTGTAGACATTTTATTCACGATTTTTTTACACACTCATGTCCCAGTGCCCTCAGCCATCTCTTTATATTTTAGAGTATTACCATCGTAGTGTTTATTTTAAACTCCCCCCGTCTGTCTTTTGTAAATCTCAGCAGTGAACAATATAAACAATCCTGATGGAAATGGAGGGTTAAAACAAAAACAAATAGGCAATACGCGTGTGATAGGTTTCTGTATTAGAGTTCTAGACAGAGGACGGGTGTACAAACTGACTGTAAGAAACTAGACTAAATCGTAATTTTTTTCTGCATAGTGCATTTTTTTAGACTTATTGTTCAAGTTAGATTAGCATGCTATAATGGGAGAAACTGATGATATGCACTTGTGGTGTTTGAGGGAAAGTGTTGAAAGCTCAAAAAAAAGAAAGACAAACTATATAGTGATTTGCTTATTCATTACTTTCAGTAAGCTTATCCCGGGAATGCTGGAAGTGAATCGGGAACATCCCCTAGATGGGACACCAGGTCATTGCATTGCACATACACACACACATTCATATTCATTCACACCCTCATTCACCCATGATCCAGATTCATACATCACTTTAGGAAAATATAAAATCTACAGTTAAAGACATGAATCTCATAAAGTGCTGAAAGCTCAGTTTTATAATGTCACCCTCTGAAAATGGGAAGTGACAAAAAAACACACACACATACACAAACTCAGATCATTCCAGCCATTATTACTCTCATGTCAAACATTTATTTAAGCTCAGATCAGTTACAGCACTTAGCTATAATTACGGACAGATCTAAAGGTGAGCACAGAGAAAGAGATCAGAGTTAATGGTGCATTTACAGTGTCGTTAAACGCCAATCTCGAAAAGGTCAGCACAAGTTTGAGCTTCGGGGTAGAAAAAAAAAAAATAATAATAAAATCACTCTGCACCTCATTTACGTTCTTATTTTACACACTGAAGTGAAACCTGCACTGTTTAAAGATGTCAGCTAAATATGCAGACAAAAATGGTGCACAGTGTAATGAAACAGGCTAAGCACAAACTAACTTTATGCTAACCAAAACCTAGTATTTAACATACTAGGCACAAACTAGCATTAAAGTAAACATGCTAAGCACAAAGTAGCATTTAACATGCTAACCACAATCTAGCATTAAAATAAATATGCTAACCACAAACTAGCTTCAAAGTAAATATGCAAACAACAAACATAAAACATGCTATGCACAAGCTAGCGTTAAAAATGTTAACACAAACTAACATTACATTAAATAGGCTAACCAAAATCTAGCATTAAAATAAATATGCGAACACCAAACTAGCTATATAATAGACAGGCTAAACACAAACTAGCAATAAAGTAAACAGGCTAATCAAAACCTAACTAACCACAAACTAGCATAATAGTAAGCAGAATTTATTCCTTTGCTTTTCTTTTACTACTTTTTCTTGGTTCTTTCTTTCTCTGTTTAATCTGTCTGTCTTCTCTGTTGCTCTTTCAAACTTTTCCTTTTCTTTCTTTCTTTCGTTTTTTTTTCTTCTTTATAGTCTTTAAGTCTTTATAATCTCTAAAATGACCCTAACCCCCATGCTTCCTGTGTGTTCGATGCAAAACATGTTACAGGAATGTCCATATATGGAGAGACATCTACCAAACGTGACCCTTTTTTTTTTTTTTCAGGAAGTCCATGAGGAGAAGCAAGCGTGTCCCTCTGTGCACTGCACGTTGACGCGAGCAGTAATTATAAAACTAGGACATGCAGAGATGGGACAGGATTCAGATCGCCGAGTCCCTCTGAGAATCTGTAATGAATTTGTGGATTTGACAAAAGATTTCAATTAAACAAATCCCAGTGGACGCTTCAGATCTGAAATATTTTACATCTTTATTCATCTGAGTCGGGGAGGAACTTATTATGTTTTTATTGTGTCGCTTAAACTTTGAATCAGTGCTCTGATTGGCTGAGAAATTTCACACTGTTTGTGTTCATGTTCTAAAAGGTCCTGCATGTTGTAGCAGGAAAAAAAAATAGTGTACAAAAAACAACAAACCCTCAAAACACTTACAGCACTGTGTGTGTGTGCACGCATATCATGTTGTATTGCTGTTTCAGCGATTAGCGTCATGTTTTCTGTGTTCATAATAAAGCGAGTGGATCTGCATAAATGTGCAGTTTTATCCTGAGGCTAAAACAGGACGCATGGGAAATCCAGTGAGCCGCGATCATAAAAAATTAATTCCACACCTTCCAATTTCAGCAAATATTCCAAGTAATGAGCTCGATATGCACACATTATCATTTGTTGTGTCACTGGTGCTTTTTTTTTTACATGACTAAAAAAAGGAAGGGTTTGACTGTATACCCAAGGCTAGCTTAGCACTACCTCGAGTCAGAGAAGCAAAAAGAAATTAGTAGCAGTTTGTGATCAAATTAGGCTACATTTATCGTTGTGGAACGTCCAGGAAGCAACTTGTTATCACTCATATTATAGCAGTTATAAATACTGACACTGGAGACTTTCAGAAATGTGAAATAAACGTCTTTTTGTAGAAAAGTTCACCATATGAAATCGCGTACATGTTTAATTTCGTTTACAGGGACCTTTCACCACACAAGTCCCCTTGTGAACACCTTCTGTCGGATCAGAATCAAGAATTCAACAGCACTGTGGGATAAATATTAATAATTAAATTTAATACAGCTGTTAGGTTTTTTTTATAAGACACAGAGGTGAGAAAAGGCTGGACTGGGATTTGAAAAGCCTGGTCTAGTCTACTGTGAATTTGAGCAGCTTTGTCTTATAAAGCACTCACACACATCCTACACAAATACATCTCATACCTAGTGGGAGGTCCAGACATGAAAAACCTTCAAATGGGCAAATGAATAAATAAACACAGGGATTACACACACACACACACAGACCCATGGGTTCCCTGAACACCTTATTGTGTCATAAATTATGCAAAAAGGAGTGTCTCGCTACACTGCACATGGTAATGAACACCATGTCACAGCATTTATGACATTTTTGCAATTTGGACGTGTCTTTCTTGAGGTTTTAGGTGAAGTAGAGGTATGCACTCTCAAGCTTGGGTACTCTACCAGAGACCAGGGAGTTTGAGTATCTTAGCTATCCCTGCACTACTTCTGGACAACAAATGTTGTAACTGGAATCTGCTGGAGCCACTCTCCCAGTTTGGGGATTACAGCCACTGATGCTCCTATTATCACTTTGGTCTTCACCTTCTACATCTACCTACTACCACAGCCACTTATTACCACTGGGACCACTTTGGCTTTTACCTACTGCATCTGTTCCAGTTGTTTCTTCAGCCACTGGTACTTCTTGACCTTTTTCCTGGTGTTACTGTCAGCTGGGATTGCCACATCTATCACAACTGCCATCTTCTGTTCATTTTCAACGACCACTTATGTCCTATTGGGACTTGGAGACATCTCCAGCTTGTGTCTTCCATCTTGCTACAACCACAGCCCACAGTGCTCCTATTACTATTGGGACCACTTTGGTTTTACTTTTCTCAACCACTTTCTCCGGTGTGTCCTATTGGGACTTGGAGACCTCTTGGTATATGCTGTCCCAGCTTGTGTCTTCCATCTTGTCACTACCACAGCCCCCAGTGCTCCTCTTACCATTGGGACAACTTTGGCCTTCACCTTCCACATCTGTTCCAGTTGTTCCTTCAGACCCTGGTACTTCCCAGTCTTTTTCCTGATGTTACTGTCAGCTGGAATTGCCACATCTTTCACAACTGCTATCTGTTCCAGTTGTTTCTTCAGCCCCGGTATTTCTTGATCTTTTTCCTGATTTTATCACTGACTGGGATTGCCACATCTATTACAAATGCCATCTTCTGCTCCTTGTCAACCACCACTATATCCAGTTGGTTAGCCAACAGCTGTGTGTAACCCTGGAACTTGAATTCCCATGGGATCTAAGTTCTACTGTTCTACTGTTCTCACCATCTTTTTGTAGTGTGTCCCACTGGGACTTGGAGACCTCTTGTTATATGCTTGAATTCTAACAGGATCTTAGTTCTACTTTTCTCAACCATTTTCTGTGGTGTGTCCTATTGAGACTAGGGGACTTCTAACTTGTACACACTATCTCAGCCACTTGTTTTTTCCTCTTGGTATATGCCGTCCAGTTTGCCATCTTTTACTTTGCTACTACTACAGCACCCATTGCTCCACTGGGAGCATTTTGGCCTTGCTGCATCTATTCTATTTGTTCCTTCAACCCCTGGTACTTCTCGAATTTCTTCCTGATGTTCCTGCCGGCTTGTCAACCACCACTATGTCTGGGTTGGTTAGCCAGCAAGTCCCACAGGATCTTAATGCTGCTGTTTTAACCACTTTCTGTGGTATGTCCCATTGGGATTTGGGGACTTCTATCCCATACTCGGCTCAGATATTTCTGTACGTTATAGCCACCACTTGGTTATGTCACTCAGTATATGCTGTCCCAGCTTGTGTCATACACTTTGCTATTGTATGTTGTACTATTTCAGAGGCATCTTTGCACAGCCTGCACCTTGGGTCTTGTCGGCTGTGATAGATCCTTGTCTCTGTGGATTTGGTACTTAGAGCTTGTTCTTGTGCTGCCATGATCTGAGCCTCTGTAGTGTCCTTCAGGCCGGCTTTTTCTAGCCACTGGTAGGATTTCTTGATGTAAGCCAATTCCTGTACCTGCTGATGATACATCCCATGGAGGATCTTAGTCTTTCACAGTATTTTTTTTCCCTTCCTCCTCATCACTGCCTATATATGAAGTAAAATAATGTCTTTTACATAAAGATTCATATGCTTGTCACATTTCTTGTTGTTTTGATAGATTTGGTGTAACAGAATATGGATCCTCATCTCCAGCTTGTGTGTGTGTTCGTGGTTTTCAGTTAATAACGATCATTACACATGTGCTTGTGTGTCAAGCTCTCACCATATCACTCTTACTTCTGTTCTGGAAACTACTCTGAACCAAAGATAACCACTTAACACAGCCACACAAAAGTACGTTTACATTTACCTTACTGGAAAAAAAATGGTTAATGTTAAATATTGCCATTTTAACGTTTTGAGATTTACTGTAAGAACCAGAAACAGTTTATTTATTTATCTATTTATTCATTATAGACTACTGTTAGGTGTAGGATTTGCAAATTATTTGTCTTTCTTTCTTTCTTTCTTTCTTTCTTTCTTTCTTTCTTTCTTTCTTTTCCATTTTTTAAATAGTTTGTTAAAATGTTTGTAAATACATTGAGTGACACAGTTGGCTTAATTTAATTTAAGTCTATAATATTGACCTAATTAAATCTATTTAAAAGATTTGTATGTGCGAGTTTGTGTTAGTTTCATATATAAGACAGGAATCATTATTATTATGTGTGCAGTTATTTTAGCAGGCAGCTTGACTTGTGGTCTCTCTCTCTCTCTCTCTCTCTCTCTCAACCAATCTATACTTCCAAGTTTCATAAATTTTCTGTGCTAATTGACAAACCGTTCGTTTCTCTGAAAGCGCTAACCGCTGTTAATCTCATGCATATTAACTGATGTGAGAGTGGCAATCCTATCCTACCCCAACTACAATAATCACTTTTTACAACTGAGGTGAGCAGAAAAGCATACCAGAACACAGCTGAAATGACCAGGTGATGGTAGATATATCATCTAGATGGTAGATGAGACCAGATTTTAGCTGAGAATAAGGAATTGGATCGGAAAAGTTGTGCTGCAAGTGAGAATGAGAATCTGTAGGTTGATAATGGATGGCGGTTTTCATGGAAGATTTGACTGTCATGTCTATAAAAGGTAATGCCGAAGACAGGGATTGTAATACTCTATGTATACTCCAGGGCTGGGTGAAATGTGGAGGAAGAAGTAATGAGCATGACAGGATCGTCATGCAGGGAATATTCTTCAAGAATTGTAGAATATGTAGGTAAATACCAGACAATAGGTTGGAAAATGTCATCCAGGAACAAGATGAAGCAACGGGAAGTCTGGGATTGTTTTCTTTGTGTAATTTGAGGGGAGAAGATAGAAAGAGCCTTATTGAAATTGCATCAGTGATTGTAGGAGGATGGTGACTGGGGTGTGATGTCATCATCAATCCAACTATAAAAGCTAAGATCAGAAAATGGTTTCTCAGGATTTTTCTCCACACAATATGGTTGTTAAGATTTTGCCAATTCCTCCTTGGCAGGTATTGATAAAAGAAATCCAGTATCTGAAATCCCCTTGCTGAATGATTCTCCTGGATGATCTAGTGGGATTTTATTTATAGAAATCAACAAGCGTAGCATTGACTAGAGTAAATTGAAATTCTGCCAGCGTTATTAAAACCTCGAACGTTCAGAAAAATCTTTACTTTTGTTAGCAGTAGTGAATTCATTGGGGACGGGGGTTTGGCTGTATAAATTTAAGGCTTGTTTGTTGCACAGCTGATGGAGCACATTTGTTCATATTTTCCGGTTCTTATTTTTACTATTAATGTGATAAAGCAACTAAGTGCCTCCTGGTGGTCCAGTGTCAGGATTCCACACTCTCATTACCGCAGCCTGGTTTCGGTTTCCAGGCAGGGAGCTAACCCAGCCACTGAATAAAATGGGAAGGTTGCATCAGGAAGAACATCCAACATAAAACCTGTGCCAAATCCAATAAGTGGAAAAGATGATTGTGGTAAACTATTATAAAATAAATTCATATTTAGAGCTATCCAAGTCTATTTTACTAGAGCCCCAGTTCCAGCTGCAGATATCCTGATAGCGTGATGCTGCCACCACCGTGCTTCTCTTAGGTATGGGGCTCTTTTGGTGATATCTTGTTTTTGTGGCAAAAATATCTGCCCAAAAATCTTTTAGGTGGGTTTGGAGGGAGTTGTTTTAGTAAGAAAATCCTTTCATCTAGCCTCTCTACCTTATAACCCAGAGCTGTGAAGTATACAAGAGATTGTTGTCACATGAAGAAGGAAGGAAGTAACCAATACTTGCCAGATTTTCCAGCAGCTTCTTTAATGTTGGCCTCTTCACAAGTTTTCTTCTTGTCCTTTCATCAGGACATCCTGTCCACTTGTTGATGACACAATGTTTTATGGTACATCTAATGTTTTGGAAATTCTTTTCTACCTCTTTCCTGATCTATACCTTTCAACTCTGAAATCCTGTACATGCTTCATAAGCTATTTGAGGATCATGGATTCAGCAGTATAATATATGTGTAATATACAGAATTTTACAGTAGATCATAAAATACAGAATAACAGATTGATCACGTATTTATTCTGTGCTGATTTGTGTTTATTCTGATCCATAGCATTGCTATAAATACATCATTTCTGGAAGCAGAGAAAACAAAATTAGATTACATTTGTTATTAGGATTTTCCCCATGAGGTCTCTGAATGGGTTCTGCTGACAAAAAGCTTCATTCCTCCAGGAGATAATTAACATAAAATCATATTTCCACATGAAATGTAGGATGTATGCACTTATTTATAAAGGGACTCAGGAAAATATTGAGGAATAGACAGATTTCTGCCTTAGTCTGTAACTAGAAAGGTCCAAGCTGGGCAGGTGGTACTAGTGATGAGTGATGGGAAGATTGATTCAGTTTACTGAGTCTATTGTTTTAAACTGAATCAAATATCGGATTTGTCTGATTCACCCGAGGGAATATAAAACATCTCTTGAAATTTGATTCAGCTCATTCACTGGTAGGTTCTTGTGTTTTCACTTCCTTTAGTCTGAGGACCATGACATTTGATTCCTCAAGTGAGTCAATTTAAAGATTAAGCCATAAAAATAGTTGTGAATCATTTAAAAAAAAGATTAATTTCTGGGAGTAAGAAAGTAAAGAAAAAATAGCTTTAGCCTTTTTTAATTGAAAAGGCAAAGCCTGAAGCAACACCACATCACATAATCAAGAGCAGTAATTATATTTTTAGACGTTTTATCATTATGAGACTGCTAGCTAATTTAATGCTAATGTCATATCAGTAGGTGTCTTAATTATGTTGTAAGTAAAAGCTAAACTGTGTGGAGTAAATGCAGTGGAAGGTGATTTTCTATCTCAGTAACTGATTTTACTACAATCTTTAAACCTTAATCTTTAACATGTTCTAGCTAGCTAGCTGATGCAATGCTAATCTTATATTTCTAGTTTTCTATGCTATGATTTTGTATCTACCTGCTTGACAACCACATCTAGTTTTATAAACATCTTTTACCTTTTAGCTAACCTAATTCTAATATTGAATAAATTCCAAGCGCTAGAATCGCTGCCAGGGAATAAAGTGTGTGATTTAAAATGTGAACAATGAAATAATTCAATAGTAACTCATTCTTGCTGATGACATTGTGGGAAAGTTTGGGATATGCTGATTTCAGTGATATACTGGAGCAAAACTGTTTTAGTTTTAGCCTCTGAGGGTGTGAGGAGGAAGTAGGCCTCAAGAATGCCTTGGGCAAAGTCACACCAAAGTCCAGTAATAACATTTCTTTTGTTAGAAAGTAGAAAGAATTGAACAAGTTTGCTGATAAACCTCAGTATCAAGATCCTCTGAGACATCACTTATGAATAGCGATCCCATCCTCACCCTTAGCTTATGTTTTTGTACTATTAATTAGGCAGAAATAAAATTTACAGAAAGATCAGCTTTAGTTACTTAATGGTGCCAAAACATATGCTCAAGGGTAGAAAGTATAGCTAGCACCTCAAGCTGCAAAATGAGTCATCATCATCAATACAAAACCAAGAATATTTGCTAGCATGAACCTGCCAGGTGGGTGGTGATGGAAAGGAGGTGCTTAGCTACACTGGTGTTATAATAACATCATTAACTCATTTCAACTAGACATTTTATTATGACTAAAAACATTAGCACAAACATCCTGACTTATATTATCATATATTAGCATACGAAATTGTCTGCACTAGTATATATTTATTTATTAATTACCAGGTTGTAGAATAAACTTCCATTTTGATGGATATTCAACCAAGGGGAAGTAATCTAGAGTGCATTAAAAAGAGGATTGGAACATGGCCCTGGGTGTCACCGGCTCATTTGCATATTGCATCATAAGCTGGTGAACTCTCTGAACTGTGCATGTGTTATCGGAAAGCACCAAAATGAAGCACTTTTATCCTAAAGCTAATATCAGATGTTCTCCAGGGAGCACTATTCAATTAAAAGTTTCTGAAAAGGTTTGCGGTGGAAGCTGTACAGTAACTGAAAAGCACACATTCACGGAATAACAATGAACTAATTTGGAACACAGCCGTGTGACAGTTTCTACACTGCAGGATTAATATCTAAGCCTGCATTGTGCTTAGATCATATTATTCTCCAAAAGCTTATGGAGATTTCTATTTTATCCCGCCTATTACTGCCTGTAGTCAGCACTATTTTACAGACTTAAATCTGAGTGTATGGGAGTGCATGGCAAATAAAATGTCTTATGATAATCCCTTGAATGATGGTTACTTGTTAAGATCTTAAGCCACAGCAAAATCTCTATATCGAAGCAATTCCTTCAACAGATTAGAACTTTGCCTAGTGTAATACTAACCTCCTGAGCTCCACGAGGTCTATTATTTCCACTCTGAACTCCACATGGTCCTATTGCTGCAATGTGAGTCCCACAAGCTACTACTGCTACCACCCTGAGGCCCACAATGCCCTGTTACTTTCATTCTGTGGCCCACAACATCCTACTGCTGCAACTTCAGGACCACAAGGTCCTGCTGCTTCCATAATGAGACCCACATGGTCCTAGTGCTGCCACTCTGAGGCACACAGGCTCATACTGCTTCTACCCTGAAGCACACAAGGTCCTTCTGCTGCCAATCTAGGTTCACAGGGACCTACTGTTGCCGCTCTAAGGCCCACAAGGTCCTAGTTCTGCAATATTGTGCGCCACATGGTCCAACTGCAGCCACCAAGAGGCCCACAATGTACTACTGCTGCATCTGGAACCCCTCAGGGTCCTACTGCTGCCACCCTGAGGCTCACACGGTCCTACTGCAGATCCTGAGCTTGACAAGATCATACTGATTCCAAAATAAGGCCCACAAGGTCCAACTGCAGGCACTAAAAAGCCCCAAAAGCTTGATGAGCCCCAAAAGGCCCAAAAGGTCCTACCACTGCTATCCAGGGCTCAACAAGATTTTACTGCTTCCACCCTGAGCTCCACAAATGTCATAATAATGTTACTGTGAGGCCCACAATTCAATACTGCTGCTGTCCTGAGGCCCACAATTTCCTACAGCTGCCACCCTGAGGCCCACAAGGTCCTACAGCTGCTATCCTGTGGCCCACAAGGTCCTACTGCTGCTATCCTGCAGCCCAGAAGGTACTACAACTGCCACCCTAAAACATACAAGCCTGCCAAGTCTGCTGCCATCCTGAGGCCCACAATGTTCCACTCCAGCTTAGGCAGACACATTTCTATTCCTGCCTTTGTGAGGCTCACAGCCTCCTACTTCATCCATCCTGAGGTTCACAAACTCTGATATCTGCCATCCCAAAGCTCACAGGTTGTAGTCTCCCACTCCTGCCACTCCACAAGACCCCACTCCTGCAATCCAGAGACCTACAATCTGCTATTCTGAAGCCTTCATGCTTTTATATCTTCAATCTTTAAACCCATAAGATCCTGATCCAAAAAAAAAGAAAAAGAAATCCAAGGCCTGCATGCCCATAGACCTGTCGTCCTGAGGCCTTCTATACTCTTAAGTGACTATGACTCAAACCACCAGTCTCCTTTACTTAGCACATAGAGATAATCATTTTTTATCAAACAAATCTATTTTAATTCATACAAACTAGAATTCCAATATGATCTGATATACAGTAAAGTAGCCCTCTGGTTTACAGGAAGTGTTTCCCTAACTGACTCTTTACTCCTCTCTTGAAGAAACTGAGCTTTTTGCACTGTATCAAGCCTGACAAAATAAACTTCCTGTCTATATTTAGAAGTCGTTACAACGGAATGGATTTTTTTATGGTGTAATTAATTCCACCCAACCTGATGGGATCACACTGGTTTGAGAATTAAAAATAAACATACATAAAGTGCTGGTTATTAACCTTTAAATTAAACCACAGCTATCCCTCCTGAGAGTAAAGTATTAATTATCTAACAACAGTTTATTACTGAAGCAGCTTTCCCAGTTGGCTATGACTTAAGACACAAATCCAGTCTGTGACTTTTTGATAGAGCCTATATGATTTACAAGCCATCATACAATGCCGAACTATCTGTAATGCACTCCGGCAAATAATTTGGTCAAGGTGGGTCATCAAATTGGACTTTTTGATGTGGAAATCCTGCTAGGAATATTAGCATTGGGATGTGAAAAACATTGAGAAATGTTAGCATTGGGATGCAATATCAGGAAACATTAAGACACATCGACATTAGTTAACTAGCAAATATCTTACTGACAGTGTCACAAACATCACCATTTACCTCAGAATTGCCATAGATTCCATCCTACTGAGAAAAATCTATATTAGCTAGCTAGTACATTGAGCAGTGGCAGTGGACATGAGACAGACTTATCAGGAACGTCAACATTTACCTCAGAAGTATTGTTAAATTGCTAAGAAATAACCTTATGTATACACTGTAATTACACTTAGCGTCGACTGCTACATTAAAATTAAGTTAATTCTCAACATTAGCTATTTCCCTCAGATGTACTGCCATAGATGCCATGATACTGAGAAATATCCATATTAACTTAACTAGTGCATAGCAAAGTAGCAGTGGAGATGAGAAAAACAGTCAAGAACATCATTTTTACCTCAGATATATTGTTAAATTGCTAAAAAAAAAAAACTCTTTACCTATTTATTTATTTACAGATTTATCAGAATCGCCAACATTTACCACAGATAACCTGCCAAATGGTTAATAAAGATACTTAGCTTAGCTTTAGACTTAGCATTAACAGCCACATGTTGTGCTATTTTGAGAAGCGTTAACACTGAGTCACAAATCATGGATGTTTTTAAATAAAAAAAATAATTATGTTAAAGAGTTGGCTAAACTATCCATAGCTCCTGGATTTTTATAACACTTTTTAGAGCATTTGATTCTTTTGCTTATCTTTTACAAAAATATGTGCTTTAACAAATCCACCGCTCATCAGAGTGGTATGTGAGAGCACAAAAGAGCCGGGGCTGTGAGGAGAGCGAGAAAGGCTGTGCATTCTAAAGAGAAAGAGAAGCGAGCGAGATGGTTGATTTACGCTGATCGAAAGGGCAGAGTGCTAAGCGTTTGAAAAGAGGGATGAAATTGGAAATGAGGAGTTAAAGACGGTCAGATTTACAGCGGTTTAACGCAGCAGAGCTCATAAAAACCAGCAGCAGCCGTTTCACACTTCTCTATTTCCCCTTTATGATATATCGAGTGAGAGCTGCCGCTTCTATCATCATCTTCACCTCCAAGAGTGTGGATGTATGTTTGAAGATCAATTACACACACTCTGCTGTTTAACCCCAGTGACCTAATGATAACATCCACACGAACAATGCTGATGGAAACATTTCTCTTTCTTTTAAAGTAGGCCATAAAATCTCCAGACCATCATAAAACGTATGTCTTGAGTCACAAACCCTATTCACTAGATAGTCCACATAAACACCATTATCACTGCATTATGGGTGGTTCCCTAACCACACACCTTATTCACTACATAGAGCATGTAAACACCATTGTCAGCCCACTGTGGCTGTGTCCCAAACCAAACACCTTATTCCCTATGTAGGGCATGTAAACACCATTAGTACACTGTGAGTGTGTCACAAACTACACACCCTATTCACTATGTAGAGCATGTAAAGACCTTCATCAGTCCACTGTGGGCGTGTCCCAAACCAAACATCTTATTCACTAAATAGAGAGTGTAAAAACCCTCATCAGGCCACTGTATGTGTGTCCCAAACCAAACACCTTGTTCAGTACATAGAACATGTAAAAACCATAATCAGCCCACTGTGGGTGTGTCCCAAACCAAACACCTTGTTCCCTATGTAGGGCATGTAAACACCATCATTAGTCCACTGTGTGTGTGTCACAAACTACACACCTTGTTCCCTGTGTAGGGCATTTAAACATTATTATCACAAACTACACACCCTCTTCACTATGTAGAGCATTTTAACACCCTCATCAGTCCACTGTGGGTGTGTCCCAAACCAACCACCTTATTCACTACATAGAGCATGTAAACACCATAATTAGTCAACTGTGGGTGAGTCCCAAACTACACACCCTATTCACTATATAGGGTATTTAAACTCCATTGTCAGTGCACTGTGGGCATGTCCCAAACTACACACCCTATTCACTATGTAGAGTATTTAAACACCATTGTCAGTCCACTGTAGGCGTGTCCCAAACCACATACCCAATTCATGATCGAGCGCAGGTAAACACCACCATCAATGAACTGTGGGCGTGTCCCAAATTCAGACACCATATTCATTCACTATGTAGGGCATCTAACCACCATCATCATTCCAGTATAGGCATGTTCCAAATCACACCTTCTATTCATTTTGTGGGGCATGTAAACACCATCATCAGTGCACTTTGGGCATGTCCCAAACCACACACCCTGTCAACAAATTTGTTTTCACTTTTTAAAAATGTTCATTTCTTTAATAAAGGCTGTACATGCACATTTTAATTTGATCCTGTCATGTGCTGGATTGTTTAAGTGTACAAGCTAGAAAGCTAATAAATACAATAAGAAAGCTGAAGAAAGCTAATAAATCTCTCAGAAACCCCTTGAACCCTAATTTACTGTAGCAAACTGGAAAGACATAGGAAAGACGGTGAGGTTTCTCATTTTAATCTGACTTTCTTTTGACAAGTGGGGCCAATTTGGCTGAAGGAAAAAAAAAAAGTCTGCGTCAATGGCACAGGAAATGATATCTCTGACCAAAAAGCGTGACGAGAACAATATCTGAAATGAGAAAAAAAAAGAATAAAGCTGTGCAGGAAGCCTTGATTTTAATTCGAAGTGATTACGGTGTGGGAAAATTAGCCACACACACGAGTGCTATTAGCTAAGCATGACAAGAAGGCTAAGGTTATTGTGTGAGATGGCTAAATTAGCCAAACTGTTAGCAAAGTGAGAGAGACTGCTAATGTTACTCTGAGTTTCAGAGAGCACGGGACCAAAAAATGAGGTCAGAACAGGACACAACCTCTTAATGATGAAATGGGCGAATTAGCTAAATGCTTATTAAAGCTATAAGCAACATTAGCACTAATGTTAGTTGCACTTGGACTAAAAACGAGGTCATGACAGGACAGAATGATCTGAATAATGACAAAAATTAGCCAAAAGTGCTGGCAGCTAACTGGAGTAACCTATAGTGAAATGAGAGATTTAGCCTGATGTAAAAGTGCTATTAGTGCTAACATTAGTTAAGCATGTCTAAGAAAGATCAAAGCCAAAAGCGTAGGATTTAAATGCTAAATACATAACATTGCTTGCTAGCAACCTGTGACCTCTTATTGTGCAGTTCATGCTATTTAGGCCATGCACTTCTACATTTACTCATTTTTCGTTTATAAAATCTCTGTCAGTGAACTGTGGGCATGACCCAAATCATAAACTCTGTTCACTATAGCTGGCATGTTGTCAGTTCACTATGGGAATATTCACTATGTTGGGCATGTAAACACCATTGTCAGTGAACTGTGGACGTATCCCAAACCACAAACTCTGTATGGGCATGTTCCTAGCCAGACAGTCCATTTATTATGTAGGGCACGTAAACACCATTGTCAACTGTGGGCGTGTTCCAAAGCACACACCCTATTCACTATGTAGGGCACGTAATAACCATTGTCATCAACTGTGGGAGTGTTCCAAAGCACACACCCTGTTCACTATATAGGGCACTTAAACACAATTGTCAGTGCACTGTGGGTGTGTCCCAAACAACAAATCTTGTTCACTATGTAGGGTGTGTAAACACCATTGTTAGTGTACTGTGGGCAGGTCCCAAACAACACACCTTCTTCACTATTAAGGGTGCATAAACACCATTATCAGTCAACTGTGGGTTTGTTCCAAAGCACACACCCTGTTCACTATATAGGGCACTTAAACACCATAATTAGTTCACTGTGGGTGTGTTCCAAAGCACACACCCTGTTCACTATATAGGGCACTTAAACACCACAATTAGTCCACTGTGGGTGTGTCCCAAACCAAACACCTCATTCACTACATAGAGCATGTAAACACCATAATTAGTCAACTGTGGGTGTGTCACAAACTACACACCCTATTCACTATGTAGGGTATTTAAACTCCATTGTTAGTGCACTGTGGGCATGTCTCAAACAACACACCCTATTCACTATGTAGAGTATTTAAACACCATTGTCAGTCCACTGTAGGCATGTCCCAAACCACATACCCAATTCACAATCGAGCGCAGGTAAACACCACCATCAATGAACTGTGGGCGTGTCCCAAATTCAGACATCATATTCACTATGTAGGGCATCTAACCACCATCGTCATTCCAGTATAGGCATGTTCCAAATCACACATTCTATTCATTTTGTGGGGCATGTAAACACCATCATCAGTGCACTTTGGGCATGTCCCAAACCACACACCCTGTCCCCAATGTATTTTCACTTTTTAAAAATGTTCATTTCTTTAATAAAGGCTGTGTTCTGTTCACTATGTAGGGCACATAAACACCATTGTTAGTGCACTGTGGGTGTGTCCCAAACCACACACTCTGTTCACTATGTAGGCCACATAAAAACGATTGTCAGTGCAGTGTGGGTGTGTCCCAAATCACACACCTTGTTCACTATGTAGGGCACGTAAAAACCATTGTTACTGCACTGTGGTCGTGTCCCAAACCACACACCCTTTTTTACATGTAGGGCATGTAAATACAATCATCATTCCAGTATGGGCATGTTCCAAATCACACATTCTATTCACTTTGTAGGTCACATAAACTGCTATTCTACATGTTTAATTAAAATTGTTTTTATAATGGACAACATCCTATCTGAGGTGTTGAGGTGTTGAGGAAACTTTCATGTCAGAAGATTAAAAACAGAAGAGAAAAGAAATCTCGGACGCCTTCATATAGGCGCCTTAAGAGGCCAAGTACGTCTATTCTTAAATCACGGAAATTGATTTGATGAAGGGTGACGGTGTCATCTGGATTGGGATTCCTCTTACACACCACGTCCTTCAAACCCCTTTGAGGACATCTGGGGATGCGCTTGGCCTCGACCATGACTGATTTTAAACCTACTACTTTGTGATGGACTTCCTGCTGACAGAGCTGTGTCTCAAACCCATGCTGTTAAAATATTCTTTTTTTCTCAACATGACGGTGTATGTGTTAGCATGAAGAGAGCTTTTGTGGCTCCGGCTCTATCTGGATTATTTATATTGATCACCAGTGAGATGAAGAGAAGCTAAATTTAGGGATTTGAAACTAAATCTTACAGCCTGGAGGCAGAGAGACAGAACACTGCTAAGCAGCGTACACTACAGGAAAGCGTAAAAAAGATCCGCTGTGTGGATTTAGCTTGGCTTAATATGTTTGTCTGAGCAGAAAGGAAGAAGCTTTCATCCATTATTAGTACCATGTCCATGTTGAGCTAAACTGTCTGACGCTAACTGCTAACCTGAGGTGAACAGTTAGAGAAACACATGTGTTTATTTATACACAGCATAAATAATATGCACATCATCTACAGCCTTAGTTAGGCGCTTGTTCATCTAATGCTGCTAACTGTTAAGCTGAGGTGCTATTTACGGAATATTTACAGAAACCCATATGTTTTTCTGATGCTAAAAGGTAACCTGAGGAAAACACATGTAATTTTTTAAATAACATGAACAGCCTTAGTTCGCTACTTAGGAGCTAGTTTCTGATTCTTAAAGGTAACCTGAGGTGAAAAAACCATATGTTTATTTATACACAGTGTAAATATTACGCACATCATCTACAGCCTAGCTAGTTAGGAGCTTGTTTGTCTGATGCTAACTGCTAACGTGAGGAGTTTAAATATTAAGGGAAACTCATGTTTTTATATACAGTGTGTACAGCCTTTATTTGCTAGTTAGGAGCTAGTTTATCTGATGCTAAAAGCTAACCTGAGGTGACATTTAGATCAACACCTTTATATTTATTTACATCACTGGTCCCCAACCACCGGGCCACGGACCAGTACCGGGCCATGGATCATTTGGTCCTGGACTGCATAGAAACAATAAACTTATAATTTTATATATATGTAACTTAAAATTATATGTATTTTATGAAAAAAAATTGTCACTTCTGCCCACACCTCACTCCCACATTTGCCGCAGCCACAGGTTTTTCTATACATCACTAATGCCAAGTTCACACTGCACGAGTTTAGCACTGATTTTCAGTCGCTGAATAGTTTTGAGAAATCGCAGAGTTCTGACCTAACAATACCTCTGCAATGACCTACAGACAATGAGAGAGAGCGAAATACATGGCATTGGGAAGTTCGTGGAGGAGTTATAGACCACAATATCAGCAAGCACGTCATCGTTTGGAGAACAATATTATAGTTTAATAGAGTTTATAGGTTTTTAAGTGGAAAAAAATGTCATTACAATAGCATCAAACAGAAATAAAACAGAAACATTTGCTTGACGGGCCGCATCAGCAGCAGCACATTGCAAAATTATTCATTTGTTCAATTCTACAGAACACACAATCCTTGTTCCCCGCACAGAGCACGTGTGGTCTTGCGTTATCTCCTTATAATTTCTCGCGTACGTTCGGTTTTGAAATGCAGTTTGCTGACCAGACAGAGTTGTCAGTGATTCTTCCTATTGTGAAGTCATGCAGTGTGAAAGCTTCTGTCACCGATCCATCATGCAATGTGAACACAGCAGCGACTAAATGCTACCCCAGATAGTCATGCAGTGCAGTATGTATATTAATACTCAGTGCAAACATTCCTTATTTGCTAGTTAGGAGCTAATTTATCTAATGCTAAAAGTTAATATGAGGTGATTCAACATTTAGGGAAACACATGTAATTTTATACACAATGTGTACAGCCTCAGTTGTCTACATATGAGCTTGATGCCTGATGCTAACTGCTAACCTGAGGAATTTAAATGTTTAGGGAAACTCACATATATTTTTATACAGTGCGTATAGCCTTTATTTGCTAGTTAGGAGCTAGTTTATCTGATGCTAAAAATCTGATGCTAAAAACCTGAGGTGATTGAAAAGTTAGTGAAACACTTTTATATTCATTTACATCATCTACAGCCTCAGTTATCTGGTCAGGTGCTTGTTGCTCTGATGCTAACTGCTATCCTGATGTGTTTTAAATAGGAAAATTTATGCAAACATTTACTTTGTCAGCTCACTTTATTCACACCTAAAATTTTGAACAGGATGATTGATGTAAATAATAAATAATTTTCTTTTGCCCTTTAAAGGCTACGTAATATATTGACATGTTATCTAGAAGATAAACTAACAACTATTGTCCTGTTCAGAAGATTACACCCCCCTCAGCTGATAATGTGCTGTGTTTGAATTCTAATTTTATTTGTCAAAATGCTTTGTAGACTGTCCTGGTGTCATAAAAATAGAACAAATAGAGAAAAAATAGAACAAGTATTTATAAGTAGAGGTAAAAAAATATGTATAAAATATAGTTTATTAATACATATACAGTAAGACCAAGCAGTAGGGAAAAGTGTGAAAAGTTCAACGTTCAGTTCTGGAAATGAAAAGGATGACTTATCCGTCTTCTCAGACGGTTCCCATCATCACATGAAACCCTGAAGATTAGACACTTTAGTTAAAAAAAGTGAACTTAGAAACTTCTAGAACTTTGTGAGAAAATGAGCACAAAATGTTTCCACAGTGTGATACCAGATTACACAGGGTAAAACCGGTTGAAACCAGGAAACTCTGAAGCCAGAAGGAAAGACCCTTCTGGTTTTATCATCCTGAAATTGAAAGAGTTTTTTGTCAGTGGTTCACGAGATACTTAAAAAAATTATTCACTAACATAGAACACATCATATCATGTGATCATATGGTGATTTATATATATATATATATATATATATATTTATTTTTATATATTTTATATATATATATATTTATTTTTATATATTTTATATATATATATATATATATATATATATATATATATATATATATATATATAATTTTTTTTTCCAACCGTTTTGGCTCAATTCTTGAATGAGAGTTTTTTTTTTTTTCAAAAAGCTCAAATCTCTAAAAAAATTGTTTCTTCTTCACAGCAGATTTGAAATTCTTGTTCATTTTATGTCAGTTGTATGAATCTACATTTTCAACAGTAACTAAAAGTGAAACTTAAACACTAAAAATAATCCATTCAATAATCAAAGTCTGTCAAAATCTGTCACAAATATCTCCAAAATGATTTTAATTTTCTGTTCATATGACTTTCTGTGTATAATTGTGTAAGAATTTTCTGTTCACACTTACTACATAATAAATATACTATACACGTGTGCATGTTCTTTTTTTCTGCGGACTTCAGTGCTGACATTTCCTAGTAATTTTTCCCAGTAACTTTTGAAATCTGTATCTAAAAAGATCAGTGTTAGTGAGATTAGTGTTCAGCTCAACAACATCAATGTTTCTGTATAGTATAGTATAGTATAGCATGTCAAAGAAAGAAAGAAAGAAAGAAAGAAAGAAAGAAAGAAAGAAAGAAAGAAAGAAAGAAATTTATATAGAACAAACATTTCGAGGGTTGAATGTGATGACAAAAAAAATAAAAATAAAAAAATCATTTGGTTAGGTTTTAATTTAAAAGATGAATTGAATATTTTAAATAATAGTTATTTTTTTGTGTCACTTTTTCTTGGTCACAGAATGGATTTTATTCAACAATCTGAAAATCCAATGAAAAAAAAAACCGATATGTATTTATTTATTTATTTACATTTTTTAATGTTTGAATTTTTTTCCGAGGGAATCAGAGTGATGATCACTTCCGGGTTTACAATATTACGGCAATCTCTACAGCACTGAGTTTGTGATTAGCCACAATTATCACATGTCGTGTATGAATGCTTTCACATCTCAAACTAAAAATTCCCAATAAAATCTCAGTAACACGGATGTTGTTCCTACAGTATTTCTGTGTGCATGACAAGCTAGAAATGATCGAGCGCATTCCCGACATAGCTGGTTTACTTTTAGTGACACCCACAAAACTCAGTAAAAGCCAGCGCTCGCTGAGAGCTAAAAATGGCAAAACGATGACTAAACAGCGACCGAGTTTCTCTTATGACACACACACACACACACACCTCCTTGTCCTTGTATAGGGCACCATTACTTTTGTTCTACTGTATGGATCAAGAGATTGGTAGAAAAACAAATTTTAGGAAAAAATGTTGAGTGTTGTGATTGTGACGGTTTTGGATTGATTTCCTTCACAGGTTCATAATGGTGTGTGTGTGTGTGCGTGCGTGTTTGTTGCTAGCCAAATCAGGGCCATCTGCTCTGGGTGAGTGAACCTTAGCTGACTCTCCGTCGCCACACTTTCCCACCGTCAGCTCTCGGGCCACTAGATTCTAGTCGTCATGGAAACTGTGGAGAGAGGAAAAAAAAAGGAGGGAGAAAAAGACAGAGCGGGGATAAAGTTCTAAATTGCTGTAGCGGTGAGAGCTAAATTGTGAACGTCGCTGATTCCTGGAGTGTTTTCTTGTGTGTTGATGTTAGTGTGTGTGTGTGTGTGTTGATGTTAGTGTGTGTGTGTGTGTGTGTGTTAATGTTAGTGTGTGTGTGTGTGTTAATGTTAGTGTGTGTGTGTGTGTGTTGATGTTAGTGTGTGTGTGTTGATGTTAGTGTGTGTGTGTGTGTTGATGTTAGTGTGTGTGTGTGTTGATGTTAGTGTGTGTGTGTGTGTGTTGATGTTAGTGTGTGTGAGAGAGAGATTTTTAGCACTTTCTAGATTCAGTTCCATTTTAAAGTGCAGTCGGATGTGTTTATAGTATTATGGTGTGCACATAACATGAGCTAACCCCTTTCTTCAGTGCCTACGCTAATTCCCAAAGTGTGTCGGACGTCTCTCGGAGTGATTCAGCCGTGTTTTACATCGCCTCTTACTTGAAAGGTCAGCGAACCCTGAAATGGAATTTCTCTTCTCTGAAGAATTAAAGAGGCGTGTCCGATGAGATAGTGCCGTTTTGCGGCTTTTTATCCTGTTGGAAGGAAAAAGAGTGTAATATGGTGACATGTAAGTGCATTCGATTTGAAATTTTTTGAATGGGAGAAATCCTGAAGGGTTCTATATGGAGCCCTAAACGAGTGGAGAATTCACTGAGGAACTTCCGTTTGTGGAAAACTCCCTGGTCTGGAATTTGTTTACTGTAACGTCGTTTTCAGGTTACGCAACAAAACTTTAAGCAAAACAGCTGCCGCTGTCAATTTTGATCGAAAGAAGGCCACGCCCCCTTTTTTTTTTACTTCAATTCAGTTTTTTTGTTTCATGTTTTCAACAACAGATATGGTCGCAATGCAGCTTTACAGAAATATATACATTCAGGAAGTTTTTATTTTTTAACTTTATTTCTCATGAGCAAGCCAGAAGAGATGATGCTGAGGAAAAGACTCCCTGAAAGAAACCTTTAGAGGATATTCTCAAATTGAAAAATAAAAGCTGAATTCAAATTCATAGATTGCGGATGAAATTTAGATAAAATTCATGCAAATCGTTATGAATAATAATAACAATTAAACACTGACCCCACATCAGAGCATCTGAGGCTCTGATGAATTGGCATTTTAATCTGAGGCAGTCTCTCTGAGGAATTGAACATCTGAGGCTAGTACACTTTTTTTTTAATTGAAAATATATATATATAATAAAAAAATTCTTTTTAAACACTATGTGCAAAACAGAAGCTTACTGCAGATTATTTTTTCATTGCTTTTTAAACAAAAATGCATTTAATAATCACATTTTCCACACAAAATTCCAAGCACTCTGATTTTATTTTATTTCATTTTTTTAACCTTTATTTTTTTACTTACGCTCCAAACCTGCAGCACATTTTTGCTTTGATTTTCTACATTTTTCCAAACTACACAATTTTGCCATTGTTCTCTTTTGAATATGTTTTAAAGATTTTACAGCTGTAGTATTGTGTGGTGGTGGAGTGTGCCAAAAAAATAAAAAAGATATATAAGGATAATGGAGAAATGGATCAGACTCACGCTACATCATTCAATCAAGTTATTAGCAGCATGTTCAAATTAATCTTAGTATAATCCTACCATATTTTTCTTAAAACTGCCCGACTTGTGTTTTTTTTTTTTTTAATGGGGCGTGGCTTCTATTTGTTTATGTCACTCAGTCTTAGTAGAAAAGGCGTGTCTTCTGTACCGAATTTTAATTACCACTGGGTCGTGCTGATAAATTGCATCACATCATTCAACCATTGTAATGCTATGAGCAGACATGTCAAACCTCCATGTCTCGCTCTCAGATCTTGTAGATGAAGTCTTTTGAAAGTGAAGATGTCCGCTTTAATGTCTGTCCTTCACTCTGTCTTGACCCAGATCTCAATCCTCTGCCAGTCGGGTTTAATAATTTTTTTTTTCTTGCAGAGGGAATTATACACTGCTCTTTGACCTGGAGAACCTGTTGAGTGTGTGTGTGTGTGTGTGTGTGTGTGTGGGTGGGTGAGGGTGGGTGTGGATACACAGATAAATGTCTGGCTCTACACAAGGGAAAAATCCATTAGTCTGCTTCAATAAAGTTAATAAATCTGCTAATATTTGTCAGATTTCTAGACAGTCCCAAATGCCCCGCCTCCTTATACCCACCTGACCTCGATAAACCCCACCCACATTTTTCCTGATTTAGCTCTAATGACTGAATACATAGACAAATAAAGCGCACCTACCTGTCAATCTTATTAAAAGAGGCGTGGCCTGTGTTCCTCTAAGCCACACCTCCTTCTTTGGAGACCGGCAGGCACTGAGGAGCAGAAACAACACCTCTTTCATATTTTGGATGCATTCAATTGGGAATATGAGGTGCTTAATCCCTGCTGTGTTGTGAATGAACGCATGTTTGCGCATCACCCCGAGGACTGTCGCATTTTTTTTTCACAGTGTAAAAATATTCAATCTGTCTGATCGACTGTTTCCCCGAGGCATTGTTGGAACATTTCCATATAAAAGGCTGATGAAACCCCTGAGTGTTTCCTGAAACGCTGATGTAAGCAATGTTTTATATCAGACAAAAGCTAGATGCTGGAGTGAAGATGAAAAAAAAAACTATTTATTTAGACACTGATAAAGCACTGATAGATACCTACATTTTATATGTTTATATGTCAGTAAATGATTCTCAAATGACTCTTTATTCGACTCTTTAAAGATTTTGACTCATAGTGAGCATGTGGATCAAAGTTCATGTTATTCACCAGGTACAAATTTTAAGTGGATCATCTAAATGAAAGAATTTGCTAAAGTGATGTGGAGTAAAAAAAATATATATATATATTTATTTAGTCACAATTCTGATAATTCTGATCCATGAATTCTGCCCTTAAAAATAAACATATATAGAAAAGAATTAAAAGAAAGAACCCGAGCCTCACAATCTAATCTGGATCCCTGAACGATTCACTAAATGATTCCCAAACAACTCTTTATCACCCAAAGTGAACCTGTGAATACATGTTAAACATATTAACAAGGTGCGAATTTGACTATTTTTAACCAGAGCCTGTCAGTAAGAAAGAGTTCATTAATAACAAGAGCCGCTGATCCTGGTCCATTGACCATCACCCTCGTCCATTGACCTCGTCAACCAGGAAGTGCTGGAGCTGCTCAGTCTTCTCAGATGGTCTGATAATAATCTATTGATTGGCGTCACTGATTGCCTGAGTAGATTCATGAGCAAAGCCTGTCAGATCTAAAAGATTTAGCGCTAAATCCAATGGATCTTCATGTCGCAACTTGATGCCAATTCCCGTAGGTCAAACGGGAGGAATGAGGTGAAGAGGAAAACTAATAGACTGTAATTACAAGAGCATATGAAGAACAAACTCAAGCCTGCAGCTGATCCTTATCATACATGCGTACAATGCTTTCCTGACAGATAATTGATTGTGTAATGGAAATGCACAATGTACAACGCTGTTCGCATGCACAATTGTTTTATAATGGATAAAGGCTGTACAGGTAGAGATCGTTTAGAACCAGCTAATTAAAAATAAAAGCATATCCTTATTAAAAAATAAATAAATAAATAAAATTGTTTAATATCTGTGAGATCCTTGATGATGTCTATGAAGAATGTGGGGACATTTCCATAGTGAAGGAATGTCCATTTTATTAAGGTTAATATTTTACCTTTGTATCCAAAGGTCAAATGCTGCAAGCCGGAATCAAATTCCTTGAAGAGTCGCGTCCCAAATCGCAAATTATTCTCACTTACTACTTTGTGGGGTAAATAATGTAAGTAGTGTTTTCTGAAAAGAAGAAGTGCACTTCAAGTACCAGGATGAGTCAAGTCTTCAACCAAAGTGTATAATTTTGGGTGCTTCATGCACTGGAAAAGGGGCGGGGCTACCAGACACTGATGATAAATTGGACGATAAAATTCATTAAAATAATTTTATGCATAGTATGTCATCTCTTAAATGCAAGCACACTTCTGTTCTATGTCCTGTGTATTTCCTGGAAGTTTAATTATGAGCTCAGTTCAGGTTAACTGTCTTAACAATTTTAAACTAACCTCAACCAGCTAGGCCTAGAGAATCTACTACATTTAGAATATAGCCATTTGTATCTCTTTTAGATTATTAATAGAAAGTCTGAAGGCCTAAAAAGAATGATCTACATTTATTCAACACCTGTAGGTATTTATACACTACGCAGTACCCTAGACTGTCAGTAGAGGCTTAACGTTGGTTTAGAAGCATATGTGCAGTGATTGTAGTGATGTAGAAATGTGGGTGGTGCCTTTGCATGCTACTCACTGATGCCTGGTGCTCATTATGAATTATTAAACTAATTCAAACGTCAGCCATAACATTAAAACCACTGACAGGTGAAGCAAGCATAAGGATCTGAAGGACTTTGATAACAGTTCAAAGCGTCTGTAAAACTGTCAGTCATAACAGATCCACAATTCCTTTGGCTGCTAATGTTTTTTTAAGGAAGAAATATAGATACTCATCTTTAAATTTTCTGTTTTGTCTTTAATGTTGTGCGTTTTTTTTTCTTTCTTTACATTTTTAAAACATGCAAAAATGCAAGGATTGTGAGGATGTGAGTTGGATAAAATGTGAGGATGGGTTCTAGTGTAAGGACTCAATGGAAAATGTGTGAGGATGTGAGATTGTGTGGATGTTGTGAGGTTGCATGAAGCCGTGAGGATGCGTTCTAGTGTGAGGACTCATTGTAAATTGTGTGAGGGTGAGAGGTTGTGTGAATAAAGTTGTGAGGATGGATGAAACCAGGAGGATGGGTTCGAGTGTAAAGACTCATTGGAAAATGGGTGAGGATGCAAGGTTGTGTGAATGAGGTTGTGAGGATGTTGTGCGGATGGTTAAGCCATGAGGATGGCATCTAGTGTATGGGCCCATTGGAAAATGTGTGAAGATGTGTGGTAGTGTTTTCTACCTTTGCATTTTTAAAACATATTTCTCAAATTTTTGATATTTTCCCATATCTGGAATTTTCTAGAATTAACCTTTTTTTGTTCCTGATTTAGATTTACTGTAAAAATCCTGCCACTAGTTTGATACACATACATATACTTACGTAAAATTGTGGGTATGTGTAGTATAATTTGTCCACAGATGTCAATTTATATATACATTATTACGATATAGATTAGAATAATTAGAGTTTCTTTTACCTATTTCAACAAAGGGTTCAAAGCCTTGATTACATGGAAAGCCATTTCGAGTCAGATTTTATTCGTCATTTCTTAGAAGGCCACACATTTATCTCCTGCAACTATCAATTTTCCCTCTGCAGGGGGGTGAGCATAATTTGTGATGTGTGCAGGCTGCCTTTTATCAAACTCCTATGCCGGAATTAGACATCAGGATATTGTCTACTGTGTACATTATAGTTTCATTTAATTATTGTTAATTATAGCGTTACCCAATAATTACTAAGTAGCATCCAAAAGTCTTAAATAGCACAGAGAGTCTGTGTTACTACAAAGTGTTGATAAAGACTTGACAGAATCTGTACAGAAAAGCTGCTTACGCCTAACTCACTGTAAATGTGTGAGGATGTGAGGTTTGGATGACGATATGAGCATGGATAAAGCCATGAGGGTGGGTTCTAGTGTAAGGACTCACTGGAAACTGTGTGAGGATGCGAGGTTGTGTGAATGAAGTTGTGAGGGTAGATAAAGCCATGAGGATGGTGTTCTAGAGTAAAGACTTATTGGAAAATGTGTGAGGATGCAAGGTTGTGTGCATGAAGTTGTGAAGATGTTGTGAGGATGCATGAAGCCGTGAAGATGGGTTCTAGAGTAAGGATTCACTGGAAAATGTGTTATAAGGCGAGGTTGTGTGAATGAGGTTGTGAGAATGCATGAAGCCATGAAGATGAGTTCTGGTTTGAGGACTCATTGGAAAATGTGTGAGGATGCAAGATTGTGTGAATGAGGTTGTGAGGCTGTTGTAAGGACGGATAAAGAGTGAGGATGGGTTCTAGTGTAAGGGCTCAATGGAAAATGTGTGAGGATGCAAGGTTGTGTGAATGAGCTTGTGAGAATGCATGAAGCCGTGAAGATGAGTTCTAGTTTGGGGACTCATTGGAAAATGTGTGTGGATTCAAGATTGTGTGAATGAGGTTGTGAGGATGTTGTGAGGATGCATGAAGCCGTGAAGATGGGTTCTAGAGTAAGGACTCACTGGAAAATGTATTAGAATGTGAGTTGTGTGAATGAGGTTGTGAGGATGGATGAAGCCGTGAGGATAGGTTGTAGTGTGAGGGCCCATTGGAAAATGTGTGAGAATGTGTGGTAGTGTGAATGAGGTTGTGAGGATGTTGTGAGGATGGATAAGCCGTGAGGATGAATTCTAGTGTGAGGAACAATTGGAAAATGTGTGAGGATGTGTGGTAGTGTGGATGAGGTTGTGAGGACATTGTGAGAATAGATGAAGGATGGGTTAGAGTTGAGGTTGTGAGGATGGATGATGGTGAAAAGTTTTTAAGTGGTGAGGGGGTTGTGAGAATAGATGAAGTTAAGCATGGATAACTGAAGGGAGAAAAACTTGAGATCATTAATATGTTGCGAGGATGAGTGGAGTTGTGAGTATGTAGGTTGGTAAGAACCTGTTAGGATGGATGAATGTGAACTTGTGAGGATGAGGATGTGAAGATGGGCCATGGTGTGAAGAGGATTTTGAGGAATTTAAGGTTTTGAGGTTGGTTGTATGTTTGGGGAGTTTCTGAGAACGAGTAAAGATGTGAGGATGAGGTTATGAGTTTGGTGTGAGACTGGTTGGTAGTGTGATATGAGGTTGTGATGATACGAGGATATTAGGTTCTAATGATGGGTGAAAATGTTTGTGAAGATGACAAAAGCATAAGATTGTCAAGAGGGGTAAAGGTGAGGATGGGAGAATGCATGTGGTTGGGGAATGTGTGAGGATTTGAGATTGTGAGGATGGATGAATGTATGTAGCTGGGGGAAGGTTGTGATTATGGGAGAATGTTGAGGATTTGAAGTTGTGAAGATGAGAGAGGTTGTGAGGATGGGTGAATGGGTGAATGTAGGCGATTGGGGTATGTATGAAGATTTGTGGTTATGAGGTTCTGAGGATTGGTAAATGTTGTTGTGAGAAGGTATGAGGATTTGAGCAATATTTACCATTAACTAGAATTCGATCAAGCCAATTATGTTCGCTGTTGGAACTAATGCTGGTCCAAACTAGCATTAGCAAATAAAACTTGGCTAACTTTGTTAAATATAACGTCTTCAACATTCTTTTTTAAACTAGATGGAGTTCATGTCTTCAGAGAACATACCTCAGTTTATATGAGCCTTTGCTGACGCTAGCATTACAGAGGTAGGGCCAGAGGCGCTCATAATTAATTACGAGTACAAGTGTTCAATTTCAATAACACTCAAGTAAATAAATACAGCAAAATTATAGTTAAGTGTAGTAATTTTCATAAAATCAGGAGAATTCAAACTTTTTTTTTTTTTTAATTCAACACACATTCAGTCTGTCTTTACTTAACAAGTTTTTAGTGTATGAATGGTCAACATGTGTGTTTCTTCTATACAATATACTCCATACAACATAATGAGTGTGCGTTAGTGGTCACATGTGGCCTTTTAAACGTGGTGCTTTAATCGAGTGTAATGAAATCTTCTGCTCCGTCTGAGAGGGCCGCAACGGAGCCGCAGCGTGGCCGCAAACAGTTTAATAGCCTCGCCAATTTTCCCTCCTCCACACAGCAGCGGGGAGAGAAAAAGAAAGAGGCGTAATTCATTGAGTGCTTTTGTTACACACGCATACGGCACTCGCACACATTCTGTAATGGTGCGCTTCCTCCTCTACTTATTCCTTATTGAAAACACACACCTACGACAGGCAGAGTGGGGAGAACCGTGAAAGCCATCTGTGTATAAGCACACGCTTAATAAAAACACCGAGCCTTGTCATCTTCTAGCGTTATAGCTGCACTGATGCCATCGATCTGAACAAAACCACCAGATTAATACATGAAGGCCCGGCTTGCACTGAGCTACAGTGTGCTAAAGATCTTTATCATTTTTCTAGTGTGTGTGTGTGTGTGTGTGTGTGTGTGTGTGTGCACCAACTGCACCAACTGTCCTCATAGTAAATATATATTGTGAGGGCTATGGGTAAATAATCTGTACTGTTCACTGCTTCACTCCTCCAACCACAAGCACACAGAATAAATGTTTACACCTAGCATCTGCAGACCATCAAATGTAGCTTCATAGCTTGGAAATTCGGTCAGAAATCCTCAAAACCACCCAGAATGAGCAGTTAAAATGAATATTTATGATAAATGCAGCATTATAACATTAAAAAATCAATCAAAAAAGTGTAAAAAAAAAAAAATTTAGAAATAAATAAAATAAAAATCAATTACAAAAAATAAAATAAAAAATGTAATTACAAAAAATAAAATAAAAAAATGTAATTACAAAAAAATAAATAAATGAATAAAAAATAAAAACAACCAACACATTGGATTTGAAATAAAGCGACTGAAAAAATAATAAAAAAATAATTTATAATGAATAATTCTAAATAAATCACGCTTAATATAAATAATTCTACCATCAAGTATAATTATAAATATAAGAATTATTTTTACTACTTGGATGCACTCGATGACACTCCTCCCTTAAGATGCTTTGCCAGGCCTCCATTTGCTGCTTGTTTGTGTTTTCTTCTGCCTTCAGTAAGTGAAAAGCACGCTCAGTTGACTTGAGGTCAGGTGACTGACTTGGCCATTCTAGAACATTCCATTTCTTTACATTAAGAACCTCTTGGGTTCACTTTCGCTGATGTTTTGGGTCATTATCCATCTGTATTTTCAGCTGTGTGACTGAATCGGAGTAGAAAGTCTAGCTCTCTACACTTCAGGACTCATCCTGTTACGTCTAGCTTCAATAAACACCAGTGGTGCAGTTCCACAGGAAGCCATACACACACACCATGCTCAAATCGTGAGCTCTTCCTTTCCTTCTCATCATATATGGTTTCATCTGTCCAAAGAATCTTGCTCCAGACCTTAGCAGTCTTTTTAGAGATGTTTTCTTGCAAAGCCTTTCAGTTTTTGACTGATACCAGTGGTTCGTGTCCTGAGGTAAACCCTTTTTATTTACATTCATGAAGGCGTCTCAGAAAACGATGCGACTACCTCCTTGCTTTTTCAGCCTAATGATGGCACTTTGGACCGTGCATCGAGAGTTCCTCCAAACAGCTACCACATAAAAATTCAACACTTGGGATCAACTCTTTAATTTGTCACGAAATAACAAGGAAACAGGCCTGAGCCGATGAAAATGAAGGGACTGTAAAAAGATGGCTGAAAATTCCTATACACAGTTAATCCAATTTTTGTTTTATTAAACCCCTTAAATTAAAGCTAAAGTATATATTAAGTATGACTCGAGTTAAGGTATATAACCTTAGATTGTCTAATGCATTTTTTGCTCGCTCACCGGCCACTTTATTAGGAACATCTGTGTACCCTGGTGTTCCTGCAAGTGGTGGGCTGGTTTGAGTATTTCTGAAACTGCTGATCTTTCACATACAACAGTCTCTAGAGTCACACAAAATGGTATAAAAAAATCTAGTGAGTGGCAGCACTGCAGGGAAGAGATAATAATGATACAAGAGGTCAGAGGAGAATTGGTTCGAGCTGACAGGAGCTCAAATATCTAGTTCTCTTTACAAACACAGTTAGCAGAAAAGTCTCTCAGTCACATGATACGTCAAACCTTGACATGAGAACCGAGCCCTTGTGAATTTATTCACAAAAGAATGCTCTGATGACCTTAAAGTAAAATTATTACTACTTACTTGTTACATTCACTGCATGTATCTAAAAGAAAAAAATAATAATATGCTGAAGCACATTCTTTCAAGCTGTGCATAATTAAGGCATGTCTCGGTTATGGTATGGTCCTGCGTCAGTCTATAGCTCTTACCTAACTTCTAAAATAGCAATTTTAGAGGTCTGAATACCAATTTGCAATATCCTCAGTCTGAACCCTATCAACCATTTCATTATGTACATTATGTGAATTGACAGTGCCATGCATTCCTGCCCTTGAAATACTGATAAAAAAAGGGACACGTCTGTTCTCAGTAGCCTCAGGTGGCGAGGATCTCTTAGAAGAGACAATAACAACAAAGCGAATGAGAAAAGATGAGAAATATCACCCTTCAAAACATTTATGAAATCCGCGCATGTCGCCGCGGGTGCTCTTGAATGCAGCACGGCATTCACAGCTGATGTATGTGCTTTTAAGAAACATCGGAGCTGAGCGCAAGCTATATTTTCACCAGATGTAATATCAGGAGTTGAAAATGCCTCGCTTTTAAGACCCACTGTCAGTCTTGAGTGCGGACTATTCAACTTAACCTTAAAAATCCTCTTTTCTAAAGAAAAAAAAATAAAAATGAGTCTGTGTCTGTGACACGTCAATCATCTTTAGAGTCTTAATCCGAACCTAAACGTGTTTTCCCTCCTGACAAGAGATATTACTCTCACTGCATGGTGCTCTCGAGCGCATTAGCAATATTGCCATGATTATGAGGAAAGGAAGTGCTTGAAAACAAATCAATCACAATGAAGCTAATGGCTATCTTTGTAGCATTCAGTAAAACTTATCTGTACACCAGTGTATAATTGCTAAGCTAGCGGCCATTATTTCCAAATGATTAAAGTGCACCTTTTTTTTCTTTGCTGTTTTTAATCACTGCTCAAGCACATGAGTAAAAAGAAATATTTATCTGTTTTCTTTAGATCCTATGTTCTATGCTCATTCAAGGCATTCAAGGCTCATTGATGCACATGGGGAGCGAAGGCTGGTCCGTATGATCCGATCATACAGATGAGCTACTGTTGCTGAAATTGCTGAATAAGTTAATGCTGGTTCTGACAGAAAGGTGTCAGAATACACAGTGTATCATGGTTTGTTGTGTGTGGGGCTGCATAGCTCTATGTGTCTATGCTGACCCCTGTGTACCAGCAAAAGCAACAATGTGCATGTGATCAGAATTGGACCACAGAGCAATGGATGAAGGTCTGATGAATCACGTTTTCTTCTACATCACGTGGGTAGATGGATGGGTGCTTGCGCGTCGCTGTCCTGGTGAACATATGGCACCAGGATGTACTATGGGAAGAAGGCAAGCCGGCGGAGGCAGAGCCATGCTTTGGGAAATGCTCTGCAAGGAACCTTGGGTCCTGCCGTCCATGTGTTACTTTGACACCTACCACCTACCTACGCACTGTTGCAGACCACGTACACCCTTTCATGGAAACTGTATTCCCTGATAGCTGTGGTCTCTTTCAGCAGGAGAATGCACTGTGCTACAAAACAGAAATGGGTCAGGAATGTTTTGATGAGCACAACAACTAGTTTGAGGTAGTGATTTGGCCTCCAAATTCCCCAGATCTCAAGCCATTCAAGCATCTGTGAGATGTGCTGAACAAACAAGCCCGATCCATGGAGGCCCCACCTTGCAACTTACAGCACACCTTCAGAGATCTAGTGGAGTCCATGCCTTGATGGGTCATGGCTGTTTTGGCAGCAAAAGGGGGACCAAAACAATATTAGGCAGGTGGTCATAATGTTATAGCTGATCATGTATGTCTAAATGAAACAAACCATGGAGAAAATGCAGTAGGTTTCCTTAGCAGTACGTTTCAGCCTGCTCTATTTTCAGGGAATTGAGAATTTGGTGTTCCTCAGGGTTCTATGTTCCCCACAAGCCAAAGTTTTAGGGATCTAAGTTCTTAGGATCGTATTTCCACATCCCATGAGTGTACTCGGATCTCAGGGCACGATGTTCTTGTCATAAAGCAATTCTCTTATGAGATCTCTACTTCTCCGTTTTAATATATTCCCAAGACACGCTGTTACCCAGGAACTTCCTTTCTTCTCATGTTCCTGTTTCTCTATTCTTCTCTTCACTACACTGCAAAGACGCTTCAGTCTCAAGGGCACTATATTTTAGCGAACTAGCTGTTAGCATATGCGACGGCACTCTGCATTAATCAGTGCACTCAGCGAAAAATCCTGACTGAGGACACGTGACCTCCAGATCTGTGTTCCAGATAACAGAGCTTTAACTTTATATATCATTCATGTCAAAGGTACATCGCTGTTTGTCTGTTCATTGCCGTGGTTACAGGTACACACATCGACCTCAAACAAAGAGAAATACACAAACATTTCATAATAAAACAGTCATTTAAACTGGTGGTAATGTTTTACATTACCATGAACAGAATAATGCTATTAAATTTGTGTGCTTGAATTTATCAAGCAACATATTAGCATACAAACATAATGCTAAATGCTAATTAGCAAACATATTTATATTTACATTTCTGGCATTTGGCAGACGCTTTTATCCAGAGCGACTTACAAAAGTGCTTTAAGTCTCTATCATTGATAACATTAACACTGGTTCAATAGGTTACAGACTTAGCTAATCTTCTCTGTATCGTTCCAATTTTAGTATATGTCCTGCCGGAGCAAGCACATATACTAATGCACATATAATAAATACATATGCTAATACATATTCAACCTCTGTGTTTTATCAGCTAATACTTTAACTAGCTAATCAGATAATATTTTAACTAGCTAATCAGATTGTCAGGAACAGCTGGACAGTTGGAAGAACCTTGGAAGCCTGCTTCTTTGTGTGTCTTTTGTTACGCCCTTCCTATTGTTCCTATCCTGATTGTGTCACCTGTATCCCATTAGCCCTAATGTCTACCCCTATAAATAGGGATCCTTGTGTTTGTGTCCTTGTCCATGATTATTATCTGTACCGTGGTTTCTGTTGGGGTTTTGTTTGCTAGGTTCCATGTCCAAGCTAAGGTCTAGGTTTTGTTTTCGTTTTGTTTAGTTATCCACGCCATGTCTAGTGTTACGTTTGTTTCCCTATGTCGTGTCTTAAATGTAATGAAAGCAGTGCTTCGCTGAATCCTGCGCATGGGTCTCATTACACCGTGTGCTGGCGTGCGCACACACACCACGGGCGTCTGGGGTCGAGCCCCGCATAGGGCGGGGGTCCCAGACGTTACACAGATAACACCTTAACTATCTAATCAACTAATACCTAAAACTAGATCATCAGCTAATACCTTAAGCTAATCAGATAACACCTTAACTAGGTAATCAGCTAATATCTTAACTAGCTCAGGAAGGAACTGTGTATGAGGTTTATTTATTTATTTATATATTTTCTGCTAACCTGTTTACCACAGACTTGGGCACATAATTTCCACAAAAGCAGAATATATCCTTTTATTAAATAGCTTATTAGCAAGGTAGTTAGTCAGCCAGCTAGCATCTTCGTTAATGTTCAAACTTAGCACTTATTTAATAATTTATTCAATAAAAAAGTCTTATTAGTGTTCAAGAAAATATTATTCAGTCTTTAATTTCCCAAAAAAAAAGATAGTTTAGAGGTAAGGTTTAAAAAAATTCAAGCTAGCAAACATGGCTAATTAAATAAAAGCTATCTAAACACCTTATTAGCATGGAAGTCAATATTAATAAGTCATTTGTCTAGTAGTTCTGACTTGTGGGAGTCTGTTGTTCTTTCAGCAGTGAAAATGGAGGTAAAAAAGCGTCAGGGTTTCTGTGCTCCACTTTGGGCTCCGTCCTAATTCTCCCAATCGTCCCAAAGGAATTGCTGCCCTCCAGATGCCTCCGCGTGCCTGCTGACTCTGCAAAGCTATTCAAAAACTTCTTTTGGCCCGAGGCGACAAGCCAAGCCGTTCTTCCTAGGTTTAAAGGAAGCGACGGATGACAAATCAAACATACACAATATTTAAAAATTAAGCTGATCAGCAAAGACAGCGCTAAAGTCTGAAGTTTGCTTCTTTCTCACTTCACCATTTTCAAGCCTTTTTTCCTTCCTCAGTCTCAGCCTTTCACTTTCCCGCCTTTTTTCCTCACCTTACACTTTTTTTTGTCCTTCCTTTCCCCCTCTTTTTTCTTTCCCTTTTTCTTGCTTCATTCTCTTTTTCTCCTTCCTGCAATTTTTTTTATCTCACTTTCTTTTTCCTGTTTTTCTCTTTCTTTGTCTTTTCCATTCGCTTTTCCACCTCACACTCCGTCTTTTTCTCTCTCGCCGTTTCCACACTCTTCTTTTGTCTTTCTCACTTTTTTCTGTTTTTCTCTCTTTCTTTTTTTCTACACTTTTCCTCACCTCATTCTTTTCATCCTGCGTTTTTCCTGTTTCATTCTTACTTCATCTTTTCCTGTGTTTTTTCATCACTCTCTTTCTCTGAATTTCCTTTTCCTCTCACTTCATTCTCTTTTTCTCCTTCCTGCAACACCCCCCAACCCACTCTTTCTTTCTTTCTTTCTTTCTTTCTTTCTTTCTTTCTTTCTTTCTTTCTTTCTTTCTTTCTTTCTTTCTTTCTTTCTTTCTTCTGCCATTTTCTCACTTTCTTACCTTTTCTTTGTCTCTCCCACCCTTTACCCTGCCTCTCTTTCTTTCTTCATTTTTCCCTTTTTCTTGTTTCATTCTCTTTCTTGCTTTCCAGGCTTTCTTCTTCTTTTTCCCAATTCTTCCTAGGCTTTTTCATCCTCTTTACACTTTCTTCATCTTTTTCCTGCTTTCTTTCTTTCTTTCCTTTGCTTTTTTTATTTTCACCTTCTTCGCCCTTTCCTTCTTTTTTTCTCTGCCTTTTTTCCATCGTCATTTTCTTGCTTTGTCTTTCCCACACTTTGTCTCATTTTGCTGCCTCACTCTTTCACTCGCTTTATTTTACTTTCCTGCCACTTTTCATTCTCTTTCTTTGTTTTCCTCAGCTTTTTTCCACCCATGCCTCATTCTTCTTTCTCTTTCATCGGCCTTTCCCCCTTTTTCTCTCTTAAAAGGCATTTCACACAGGCAGGCTCTGATGAAGATTAACAGGCTTCATAGGGAGGCTATAAATGACGAACAAACCGTTTAAATAGAAATAAGCGTGAGATCAAACCGTGGCGGTTATTCACCTCGGCTCTCACTCGCACTTATCACAATTAAACGTCGGCTACTCTAATAGCACACACACTGATACATACATTACAGCTGGCTTTGAAATAACTCTTGAAACGTGGAATTTTTTGTAGTTTGCAATGGGCTTCATTTACATATAAATTGCCCTGTGGAGTACAAGCGATAGCGTTTCCACACAATTATTTAAAAAAAAAAAAAAAGACCGGAAATCAAACACATTTACAGATAAATAGATGAGAATTGTGTAGCCATTGTTATCTCAAAACACACACACACACTCATATACACATGTATATTTCCTTCCTTTCAATTCTGCAAAGTAGCAGACGCATAGCTTGAGAAGAAAAAAAAAATGCTTCAGACAGTGCTAATCTGTTAGCTTGTTTGTTTACCACAGGGTTTAATGTCACCTCTGAACTATCTGCTTTGTTTATATGATTATAACATGTCATATTATCATCAACACCTTATTTATTTGTTCATTTATAAAAGGTTATAGGTGTTAGCAAACTGTTAGAGCATCATTAACGACATTGTTTCTCACAACATAAGCAAGTTTACCTCAGAATTTTACTCCAAACAGATAGCGGTAGTAAAAAGTGAAATTTTCTCACTGTTATTCAGCTCAAAGCTAAATCTATCAAGCTCAATTATCCTGCAGGTATAAAAATATATACAAAAGTTAGATATATTGTTCAAAAACTTGACCAAAAGAGAGCTAATTTCTAATCAGTTAACTTATTTAGCTTAATTCCCATTAGGAAATGTGAGGTGAGAGCATTAGCTTTCTGTTAGCTTTCTTCTCCACATGCTTAAAATGACATCAGTGAGGGTTAGTTTGTGGTATAAAATCTGAATTTATATTTATTAAGACAGGAATTTTCACAGAAATATCTTAAAAGAAATAGTTTAAGTTGATTTAGCAAGGTTAGCTAATTGTTATCTGGGATTGGAGCTTAATATCCATCTAGAAATTGAACATCAGCCTTTAAATCAATCCAGGCAAGTTAGCAACTCTCTAGATATTATATAACTAGCAAATTTGCCACATTATTTTGAAGGATTTGGTATAAATCCTAAATATTGCATTACTTTCTACATCTATTACTGTGAAATTACCTGCTAATGTGTTACAGTCAAATGTTTTTATCTGCTCTGGTAGCCTCTCAATGTTTACCTGCACATCAAATGTCTTGGTTTGTTTGGATTAGAAAAACAATGTTCCGTGCTGATTAGCTTGCAAATTAGCTTACAGCTACGTACAGTATGGCATGATAGACAAAGCCATTTTAGAACGAACAACATAATTAAACATAATTTGAGACACAGACAAGTTGAATAAATATGCTTTTTAAAATAACACTCCTGCTTTAGCAAACAGATCATTGTCGGGCTAATCACTTCAGTAGGCTTAGCACTGAAACTTCTATCCTAACCAACATTCAGCTTCTTAGGTTTTAATCCACTTTTTTTTCATGTAATTAGCTCATTAGTAAAGTTTCAGTAAATATGTGAGAAAACTTTTTTGCCTTGCACCGTTTTTTTTTTTTTTTTTTTAAATGTGTTGGAACAAAGCGCAGCATTTTTACTTTGTCGATCTTTAACCCGTCGCATATGGTGCTGTTTCTGCAGCGCAAGCACAAACTTTCACAATGGGAAGTTTTTTAGGAATATTTTGAGGTAGCACTTGCCCAGTTAGCTAATATGTGTGTGTGAGAATGTGTGTGGGGGTGTCCACTGGGAGAAGCACATACAAGTAGGCTAACCACTCCATGATAAAGATTCGCACAGTTAGCCAATGTTTGTACACAAAACCACAAACACCAACCCAAGTGTAGGCTACGTGAAAAGCTAATCAGTCACCAAGCTGTACAGTTCCTTCTCCAAATGTAGGCCAGGACAAGTTCACCAGTGTGTTTATCCCACATGTGTAGATAAAAGCCGTCACTTTCACTCGGCCGTATCTCATTTCTCAAATCTAATTCACTTCCTTAATGCACTGTGTAGCCACCGGCTCCCATTTGGCAGCTGTCCAAACCCGAGCACTTCACTAATGAGACTCTCGGCTCTTACAGCGTCTGGAATAAAAACCTCTTTAAATATCTGTCTACTAGCTACCAAAAACTGACGCTAATTAGCAGCGAGCGGAGGCCGTGGAGGTGAGAACGGCTCTGTGGGCTCGAATAATTACAGAATTTTAATCCAGGTCAGTGGCTACGAGCACGCTTTCAAATGCCAACGTTTGACTGTAGCAGTTAGCATTAGCGGCTATAGCAGCTAGACATGGTTACAGAGTGGGTTTAATGTTTATTGTTATTGCGAAGTTCTGGTTAATATATTAGCAGCATAGTGATAATGTATCTGGTGACACCAAGCTTGATAGATTTCGTGCTATTGGCATGGTGACCTGGATTGTACATGAAGCCTGCACATTATTACATTATTATGTCATGTAAAAAATAATTGAATTGAAAACTGGTGGAATAATTTTTCCTGTTTTCCTGCTAGCATAAAATGAACTAGCTAGATTTCATTCTTAGATGGCTAGCTGGCTCGGTGCAATCTTATTTTTAATAAAATATAGCACAACTAGCTAAAAATAGCTAGATATTAGCATTAATAGCTAGCTTGTGGCTAATTACTTGTATAGGGATTACCCTAAACATGTTGTTTCCTACTTATCTGCTAGAATGCTAGTCTATACGCATGAACATGGTCTTTAGTCACAAGACAAGAAATGAATCATAACATTATTGGCACAAGGCAAAGCTAGCCAGTGAGTGTTATACTTGAAGGAGAGTTAAAAAAAATGTTCTAACATTTTAACACTTGCGTAAGCAGCAACACACACACACACACACACACACACAAACACCAGCATCCTCGTCAATTCAGCACGCGCTTGTTTTTAAAATGAACATTGACTGTAGCCTGAATTATAAACCCTCACACCAGATTCAGCTCCAAGGCAAATGTAAATTCAAGCCAGTGTCGTCGCTTACACAAATAATGATCATTAGCAATGCAAAATCAATACCGTTAACACACCAGTGCAGCTTTAATAAGAACAGTCCGTCTCGGCGGCTCAATAGTACTATGCCAGCGTCTGGTGAAGTAGTGCTGGACTAATGCTCGGAGGACAGGAGGACAAAGTCTGCAGTCATATTTTAGATGCTGATACTATTATTTAAGCCTATTGTTTTTTCCCTGTTCCTATTTCTAACCCGTGTCCTGTTAACTTGTGCCCCATATCCACCTTCAGGGTGCGTTTTAGCATCCTTTTTCCGCAACTTTTTTTTTGTTTGTTTATTTGAAGACTAAAAAAGTGGACACGTTCCCTTCCCGGCAACTCCTGAGATGGGTCGATGAGGCTCTACTGGGTTCCCATATCACCTGCGGTTATTGTTCTCTAACAATCGTGCTCCTGTAAGCAGCCTCTCTCTAATTGTTCTTCGCCCCGAGCTCTCTCACGGGCTCGGGCTTTGGAGACATTCGTCTTGTTCAGAAAAGTGAAAAACGAGGCCTGGGCTGTGGCTCGTGTGCTTGTTAATACTGATGGGAAATGGGTAGTTGAGGTATGAAGGGTAAAGCAGGTGTTTATGTGTGGTGTTACGTGTTCATGAGTGTTTGATGCTGTTGAGTTATGTTTGGTATGGTGTCTGAAATGGGAAGTGGTAGATCAATGGTTAAGATGTTGGCTGTTCAAAGGTTTTTCTTAATTCCAAATTGTCAGTCGAGTTAAAATGCAAAAATCGTAGCTTGACCAGGACATTTGCATTTGAACTCCACTGACATTTTGATGGACTGAAAAAAAAAACCTTTGTAAGTGAACAAAGTAGCTGTGTACTTTTAGCTAATTTTGGCATAATGAGGCACGTATGTGGGGATGCAGCAGCTTAGTGATTAAGGTGTTGGACTACTGATCGGAAGGTTAGGGTTAGGGGTTAGGGTTAGAATCCCAGTTCCACTAAAGCTGCTACTGTTGTGCCCTTGAGCAAGGCCCTTAACTCAGGCCCTAATTGCTCAGTTGTTTAAAAAAAAATGAGATAAAATGTAAATACCAGAAATGTAAATGTAACAGTGTCCAATCAAAATCCAGAATTTAGCAGCTCTGTACCACAGATACAATAAAGAGGCTGTGTATATTAAAGTTGTCCATAATAAAGTGAACAAAGTATGTGTTCACTAGTAACACCACAGTGGATAGGGTTTGAGCTCAAACTTAGTATTGACATGAACAATGGGTCTGGTGTCCAAAATAAAATAAATGATGTTTGGATCCAACTGGACTAAATGACTATTTGGTTTGATGCCCAAAATGGAATAACCTACGTTTGGAATCTACTTTCAAAATAAAATGAACAATGCCTGTATTAGATGTCATAAATAAAACAAGTGACCTTTAGTTTCAGCATCTAAAACAGTTTTAGCTTAGCAGTAACTTGTAAATTGTGCTTATATATCTTCTAAAGCAGCTTCCCAGAAACAATTTTATAGAGTTCCTCACAACCAAACACAAACAAGCACCAAAACACACTCGCAATGAACCACCACCCCATGTAATAAAACCTCCATGTAAAATTCTTCAAACGATAGGTCCATATCATTCCCACTACACCCCCAATCCCATTTTAGAAAAGGCTGTATCCAAACGCTACCGTGAATGGCAACCACACCCATGATATCACCTCAGCAAGGGCATGAGATCTCCTATAGTACCTTGTCCCAAAAAAGCATTGATCAATGTAGTAAATGACGCACTACTGGGATGTGCTGCCTTGCCTGTGCTACTGATAAGATTACAGCCTGTGAAAGCTGTACCATTATTAATCTGCAGTCGGATCAGATATTCTGCCTGAGACAAGGATACAGCCCAATTCTACCCCAAATCATTTGGGTGGAAGCAATTTGATCAACTGACCAAGTGCCTGTACTTGCCACTATTGTCGTTTATATGATGCTACAATGTAGTAAGACTTGACGTTTATAAGGTGGGTGAATTTGTGTAGGTTTGTTTGAAAACTTTAAATTGTCATTTATTTCTATCCTTTTTTTTAAACACAACATCGAACGCAAGAGACCTTTTTGTCATGAGACGGATATAAGCAGTGGCTTTTGGCTTATTAAAATGACGCAAGTTGTCAGAAATAGAGATGCGGGAGTGTTACGTGGCTTTATTAAACACTCATCAAAATGAAGCTGCTTTATGAAACCGTCAGAGGAAGGTGAAATATATCCAGAACATTCTTTTCATTATTGAGCGTGAACGACTGTAGTAATCACCTGGGTGTATTAAGCGGAGCTTTTCACTCCATTCACATTTATTATTTTTTTTCTTTTCTTTTCAGACGATTTATAGTTTCTTTTGAAGGTGCATTCTGAGGAAAACGCAGCCGCTTTTCCATTTTTGGTGTTTTAGCGCTGATTAAAAAGCTGTGTGATTGTAGTTAGAAGCTGAAAACATTCAAAATTTGTAGCAATGTGATAATGTGATCGATTTATTTCCTGCAAACAACTTCTCTCTTAGTATATCAACTCGGTCTAAGTGTTAACATGCTAACAACCAAACTAGCATCATGACAAACAGGTAAAACTTACAGTAATCTGAATAAAATCTGTTGGTTGTTAGTGTAAATAACTTAGTGATGAGAGAACATTCAAAGCTGAAGAGTGTGAGAAGAGAATTCTGGGCTGTTGTTAGCGAGGAAGTGTTAGTGTGCTCTGTAAATAAAGTAGGTTCAGGCTGTAAATATTAGCTGGCAGTCTAATTACAGGTGAGGAAAGCTGTGCTAGCAGAGATCCTGTGAGATCAGCGTGACACACCACTGAGGCTAATCATTCTGAGAAATCGGTTTAGGAAATATATCGAGAACCAAAGTCTTTTTACAGCATTACTGCTTGTTTTTCTTCTTAAAACCGTGTGGAAAAAAATACTGCCCGGGTGCAAGGACTTTTCAGATTCATTATTTTAATATACTTTAAGGAACATTCTAGAAATCCTCTAACATAAATAAACGGATCAGCTATAATATTAAAACCTCTATTAAAGCCAAAAGCATTTATTAGCTCATTAGAGTGGCATTTGTCATCGAGTGGGATATATTATTATTATTATTATTATTTTTATTATTATTACAATAATAATCATCATCATCATTTTTAAATATATATTTTTTAATAAAAAACTTTTACAGAGCACATTTTAATTTACAATATGTATTCTGTCATGTTCAGACTAAAAGAGGAAAAAATGTCAGTATTAAAATATTAATTTAAATGAAATAATACATTAAAAAATCCCACTTGAAGGAGAAATGTATTTCATGTGTTGTGGTAACTTGTAAGCATACATAGATCAGGGGCGGAGCTTCTTTCGGGGCCAGAAAAAGGGAAAGACTATTGCATGGAAATCTTTTGTGAATGACACTTTTATTATGGAATCTTATATGGAAAAACATCTGGAAACACTTGTAAACATTTTGGCTGCATGAATAAACCTCATTTTTCACTGCAAGAGCTCAGCACTTGGCTCACTGCAAACATGTACAAAACCAACAAAATCAATATAGATTACAGTGTGAGCTCATTTCCGATGCTCGAGGAGCTGCCGGTGCTTTTGAAAGAAGTTCTGCGATCTCTGACTAATCGTATTTTTCAATTATTCTGACACATCCTTGAAAAAAAAAAAAAACCTCTGAGTAGTCACTTCTTCTTCAACTGCAAGGCTAGCTCACAGCATTCCGGCCTGCTGGGATGCTAATTTCTATTTCTTTCTCACTCGTAAAGCAGAGACGAGCAGCGTGGATTCTCTAATCTCCAGGGAAGAAAATAAATTCAACACCTTTCACTAGTGCTTCGGATATTTTTTTTCTCCCCGTGCTTGAGAGGCATTTACTGAAAATCGGAGAAATATCGTCTGAAATAAATAACAGGCTTCTCTGGAGACGGAGCTGACATTCCAGTGCTGGAGACAGAAATGGGTTTGTAATGACTTTAACATAACTTCTTGTATAATTTCAATTTTCTCATCGTTTCCTCGGCTCGCAAAGCAGGTTCTGGTTATAAATTATTTTTCCTGAGTTTTATTTTTTCCTGAAAAGAAAGTGTGACCTCAAGCTGACCTCAGGAAAAAAAATTTGAAAAGAAAAAAATAAAAACCTTAAGCAACACTTTTCAAACACGAAAGAAAGCTCCTAGTTCCTCATTTATAATAATCTAGTGGCCAAAAATAATTTAATAATTGATGAAATAACAAAGCAATTGATGGTGTTCTTTTAAATAATAAAAGAACACCTAATGTATAAATAGTAGATGCATCAGTGAATCACTGAATCATTGAATTCGTGGATAAATGATTCAGAATCAAGAAAAAAAGGATAATTGATTCAGTACATCATCAGTAGATCATAAAACAAGCCTCTATGAGTTCATAAGTTATAAATCATCAATAAATCGAGGAATTTGTGGCTCAGAGGGATGAATAGATGAAAGAATCAATCAATAAGGTGACATTAAATCAAAGAATCGATTCATTAAATTCAAAGTCAATGAGTCAAATGTATCAAAAAAGTCCAATATTCATGATCAAAGAATCTGTACATTATTATAAGCAATAAATATTAGAGCAAATAATAATTAATCAAGAATCAACTAATTTAATAATATGAATTTAAACCTGAAAGTGGTCTATTGGATCAGTGAATCAAGGAATCAGTTAGAGTGGTATCACTGAATCAAATTATCAGTAGGTAAGAGAATTTCAGGATAAAAACAAAAATTATTGATAAACTTGAACTTGGTTGAAATGATAAATCATGAAATTCATAATAAAGAAAATTGGACTGAAAGGATCAGTAGATCATAGAGTGAATGAATCAGTGAATCAGTTGATGAGGTGTAAATGAATAAAATGAGTCATGACGACTGTACAAATCAACAAATAAGTCTGATGAATTTTGGCATCAAATGATCGTGGAATGAAGTATTAATGAACATTAAATCAAAATGATGATTCTTACAAATTTGTCTAAGAGAAATAAAATCTTCCATCTGATATTTTTCTATCTGAGGTTTCTCACTGAAGTGACAAGGCTAAAGTTATCACATGATGCACACTTTTTCTTTTTTTTTTGCTGATTGATGAGTATTTAAAGAATGGTGAATAGTTCAGACCTGATGTTTGATAAGAAACTTGTGAGCATTTCCTTCAATGCCGCTCAAGGTTGTAGTTCTTTTATAATTCTGACTGCTGAATAAATGGCATCTCAGTGCAGAGACATCGTGCAGTTCTCCATCTTTTATTCTGCTGGCATTTCAGATAATCCTGGGGATGATTATTATATCACCTTACGGCATCTTTATTCTACCCAAAAAGCTCGGCTAGACTTTTTTTTGGGGGGAGGGCCTTAGCATTACCACAGTAACAACCTTTGACCTATGCCTTTCCACACACTGGCACTCCGTTAAAAACAATTATTACATTTAGGGAGCAGCCGAAAGATCAACAACAACAACATTCCTTCATTCAGATTCACAGATGTATTGGCTCATTGATCTTGTCAGTGACCTTTAATTAATTTAATTAGTTTTTTATGAATAGATATTTTAAATTCACTTATTAAATGACCAACATTCAATTCAGGGAAACAATGATCACTGATCCATAGACACTGATTCATTTAGGCTTGGATTAATTGATTCACTAATTCATTTGGTTTATTAAATTTTTATCCTGACCCTATGTAATATGTCTATCTTTCTTTTTACAGCTCAATCAGCTCTTAATTTATAGGCTTTTTAGTTTTTAGATTAGATAAGATATTTTGATTGTTCCATGTCATTGTTCCATGATTCATGGAGACTTTGACTCACTGATTCATTGATTTGTTTGAATCTTTTATGCCTTTCAGTAACCTATTGATTCATTAGTTGATTCATTTGATTCATTGATGACAAACACACACAAATGTGTGAGTTTTAATCTCAGAATTGTGTTTGTAGTGAAAGAACCTTCTTGCATCAGTTTTTGGACTGGGATTGGTTTAAGCCTCGTTGGTAACTTGCTTTGGATAAAAGCATCTGCAAAATGAATAAATGTTAATTTCATGCACTGGTTGCTGTCACCTATAACACTGAGTGTAACTCACCCATTTCAGGGTTAAGCAGGAGTCACAATTTTTGAATGATAAAATTATGAGTGAAAATTAAAATCCTGGCCTTTTCCTGACACTGGCTGACGGCCAGACTCACACTAGCAGTCCCTCGGTCTGATTCCAAATACAGTAAATAACACAATCAGAATGGTTGGCTCATCCATTTGTGTGTGTGTGTGTGTAAATCATATCAGCATACTCATTCCCTTCCCTAATAGGAAAAATAAAAATAAATAAGAATAAATTAATAAAAAAGAAACAATTACGAGTCATGAGTCAATGAATCAAGTGAGCACTGAATCAATGAATCAAAAGAATCAAAGCACTGATCAGGCTCACTCAGTGGATAATCAGTTATTAAAAAAAATGGTTATGTATATATATATATTTATTATATATATATATATATATATATATATATATATATATATATATATATATATATATATATATATATATATATAAAATCATTAAATTATTCATTGAATCAGTTAATCAAGATCAATTAATCAGTGTTACATAATTAAAAGGATCAATGTGTCAGTTAAGTTGAGAATCAATGAACCACACGATAAAGAAATGAAACAATAACTATTAACTATGAACTATTAACAAGGAGCAATTAAACTAAGGATTAGTGAATAAAACAGTCAAATAAATGAAAGAATTGATAAAGGAAACAGAAGTGGGTTTCAGAATCGATTTGGTCCATTTTTAGTTTTGATTTTAAGAACTGTAACGACAAATATACAAACATGAAAAGATAAAAAGTTGATAGAACACAAATCATGACAACAAAATCTTTCTCTGACAACAAAATCCTGAGAAAAAAAAAAACCTTGGGAGAAGAAGAAAACAAAAGCAAAGAAAAAAGAGAAAAAAGTTGTATAATAAGTGCAAGCTAATGTGAAAACGCAATATCCAGTGTGAATCAATGAATCAAATGACTGAGTTGAATCTGTATTGATTCATAAAATGATTCTGTTGCTGGACAGCGGGAGTGACGAGTGATTTTGGATTTTTTTCAGCCATTTATCTTTTTTAATAAACTTATTTTCACCACCTGTGAAAGTGGGATGTCACTAACATAACTTTTCTGCTTCTGGAAGCCGGCGTTTGTCTTTATTTCTTGGAGCGGACGTGTCTCATGATTTTTTAATGGTGCTCTCAGACAGCAGGAAAACGGCCCGGTGTCTTTATTGAATGGCGTTTGATTTGGAGTGAGCGGCGTGGGTGCAAGCGTGCAACCACAGAGAGAATTTTAAGCTGAGCAGCGTCCCTGTTTCCTCTATATCTTCTCTCCACTCTCACCTGTTAGATGTGTCTCCTCTGACGTCTGCTGGCTGCGTTTCAAACCTCTTTAAACCTCAGAAGGACCAACACTTTAATGCCAAACCGAGCATGTCATGTCAAGGAAAATAAATAAATAAAAGAAGATGTGAGTAGCGACCCTGAAATGTGGCTCGGATTTCATTTGCATAACAGTGGGGGTGAAGAATCAAATAGCGATGTTTCTAAGAAAACAGAGGTGAAAAAGGTGCAGAGGTGAAAAAGAGAAGAGGACTGTATACTGGGCCTTGTGGGACACCAGTGGAAAGATGATTTGTGGTTAAAAGTTGTTCCTTTTGAAAAAAAAATAAAAAAATAATTTATAATATGACACATCTATCCTGAGTTTAAATCTAATTGGAAGTTGACAAAAAACTGCGTAAAACTCTAGATGCTTATGTCACTACACATCACAGTGTCCTCACTTCAGTCATAGACAAAAGCACTCGATGGGATTTCAACCTTTCTTAGCACTTTATTTATTTGTTTGTCTGTTTATTATATTTTATTTATATTATTTCAATAAGCTGTGATATTCAAAACTGACTTACTCAAAACCATTGTTACATAGTCAATCAAAATGCAGTATTTTTTATCTTTATATTTAGATTTTTCTAATACATTTTTTTAAAGTCTGACTTAAAATAAATAAATAAATAAATAAATAAAGCCATTTAGTTTGGGTTTAGGGTTGCCAATATTCTTGCAAGTGTGCAATTTTGCAGTTGTGAGGAAAATCACTACTTTTTTTTCGTTCCATTAAATATTTATGTCCCTATTTTATGTAAATATTGCATTTTATTCATTTAAGTGCAAGGTTTATTTTATACAATTACTGCCCATTCTGTTCATAGGTGCCTATAATTTTGACTATAATATAATTATGACGGAAAGTGGAAGTTTCAATGAATGGAAACACTCAAATCCTCACATATGTCAGACGCTGGAAGAAGTAGAAAGGTGGTCTTAGGCTGTTCATTATGGATATAAAAGAATTGAAAATGTATTAATAAATACACTTCATTACATGCACACAACTTCTAGTTTTCTTTCTTTTTCAAATAAATCAAGTGTGAATGAAATCAAACAGTCTCATTGTTCCAGCCTCTATGGTTCCTGCCTGAATGGTTCCTGCCTTCATTGTTTCATGCCTCCATGACTCCTGACCTTATAGCACCTATTGCCTCCATGGTTTCTGCCACTATGATTCTGGCCTTAATGGCCCCTGCCTTCATGGTTCCTACCCACATGGATCCTGCCTAACTCATTGGCTCCTGCCCTCATTGTTCCTGCCTCCATAGGTTCTGCCTTCATGGATCCTGCCCCATGGTTCCTACCACCATGTTTCCTGCCCTCATGATTCCTGACTTTGTGGTTCCTGCTTCCTCATCCTTACTTTCACTGTTACTGCTCCCAGGATTATTGCCTCTATGGTGATTGTAGTTCCTGCCCTTCCATGATGATTCCATGATTCCTGCTTCTTACTTCCTGCCTCAGAGGTTCCTACCTACATAGTTGCTGCCTCTATGGTTCATGCTTCCTCTTTACCTGCCTTTACAGTTGCTGTGCTCATGATTCCTCACCATTATTGTTCTGGCCTTCATGGTTCCTGGTCTCATGATTCCAGCTTGCATGGTTCCTGCTTCAGTCTTTATGGTTTCTGTCTGTGGAGTTACTGCCTTCATAGTTCCATAATTCCTACTTGCATGGTTTCCACCCTCATGGTTTCTGTGTCAGTGGTTCCTGCGTTCATGATGCTTTCCCACTATTGCACCTACCTCAACAGTTCTTGCCTCCTTCCTTGCCCTCAAAGTTTTTGCTCTTGTAGTTTCTTTCATTCATGGTTTCTGTGTTTCTGTGTTTCCTGGTCTGATGATTCCATATTGTATGGTTCCTGTTTCCATGGTTCCTGCCTCCATGCTTCCTGCATTATTCATGGTTTCTATTTCCTGTGTTTCATGCATTCCACTTTTGGTCAATCCAGCATCTACAATGTCGGCTCGCCAAAAAGGATTTTCTGGCCTCCGGTTATAAAACAGGATTGGGTGGGAGTTGGCAGGCTGGAGCTAAATCTGTTATCGCTCAGTGAGAGATAAGAACCAAATCTAATCAGAGAGACAGAGAGAGCGAGAGGATACTGAAAGCTTTCGACTATTTCTTTAGCTCATTTTCGAGCCTTAACGTTGATGGTTCATGTTTAAAACTGTTCCTTCGGACTTGTTGGGGAATGGAGGAGGTGGAGAAGGTGGAGGTGGAAGTGGGTTTCAGAATCAATTTTGTCTGTTTTAAGCGTCAGGTTTCAGTTTGGAGAACTGAGCAGAGAATAAAAGAAACATGAAATTGACAAGAACACAGAGGAGGAGTTCACACTGAGATCTCAAGAGAAAAAAAAACATCAGAATGTTCCTAGAGATGAAGAAAGATGTTTGATGTTTAATGCTGAAACCCTGTGGAGGAACAACCATTAGCAGAGCTTAAATTGAGTCACGTGATTAGTGCATGCTAAACTGATGCTATGTACCTTTCACAAACTGTCACAGATTCGTTTTTTTCTGTCCGATTTTTTTATAAACAGTTTACTATGCTTTGTTTACTCTTTTAGCCCCACCCCCTTTAGCTGCAACACAAAGAAAAAAAATAAGTTTCTCAAGGGTTCTTTGGTTTAATATTGTTTAATATTCCTTTTAATATTTCTCTCAGAGGCACAAACACGAGAATCCCCAGACATGCTATTTCTGCAGCTTGGTTGTCTGATTTGCATTTCATCACCCGTGTGCAAAAGAATTGGCACCTACAACACATGTATGATTCATGTCCTGCATCCAGGTTGATTCAGTGTCAAATCGCTTCCTCGACTCACACTTTCAGTTCATCTAGAATCAGTCCAAGACCAACTTAATGACTCTTTAAATGTAAGGGTTCTAGCATTCTTTGTAAGTTCTTTTTGAAAGGGAAACCATCTGCTATATTGACAAGCACCATACCAGAAGGATGTTTTTTTTTTGTTTTTTTTTTAATATTCTGTTTAATATTTCTCTAAGAGGAACAAACACACAGATCCAATGAATTGTTACCACTTCCATTTTTTTCCATGTAACTCTCAATTACCAAGTTCTTTATAGAACCTTTAACCTTTCCTTGGAAAACCAAAACTGATATGAGCTGAAGGAATTTTCTTAACCCGAGGTTTAAACACATCCATATGTTAATATGTAAAACCCGTCCCTTTGCCACTTAGAGAGAAATTTACCCTCAAGGTTTCTCCCAAAGGTCAACAATTATTAACTTTTGAATTGGGTTCAATTTGTAACCTGTTCTAAAAGGAAAAGCATGCAGAATAAGAATTAAGGGTTTCCTCAGATTGAAAAAGCAAACAATTGAGGGAGAGTGAAGAAGAAGAAAAAAGAAACAAAGGCAAATCTTTTGCTAGTGAAGCATTAAAGATTTGCTCAGGTGGAAAAAAAATGATTGAAGACACAGGTATGGTAAATGGTTGTAGCGGCTCTACGTGGTGCCTTTTTTGATTTTCCTCAGAGGAACAAATCGAAAAACCAAAGAAAATATTTGCTTCTTGTACTTTTTGGGTTGTTCTTCTATACTGCTGTGAACTCAGCAGTGAACCTGCTGCTGATCATACCGGTTCTTGTGTGTTTTCCTCAGAACAACCTCAGGTAACCTTTATTACGAACACAGTTAAAGATGTCTCCTGCCGAGTCATTGCTGAAACAGTCAACAGAGCACGAGCTCCGCTTGACGGATTCATTTACATAGAATGATGTTTTTAGCAGGTCTAGAGAAGTTCTTGTGGATTTCCCCCAGCACTTCTCTGATATGTTCTTCAGCCCAGACATCCATGCCACATTCTATTTCTGCAGCTTGGGTTCTCGGATTTTCATTTCATCACCCGTGTGTGAAAGAACTGGCACCCACAACCTGTGTATGATTCACGTCCTGCAGCCGGGTCGATTTAGAGTCAAATCCCTTTTTTCTTGACTCAGATTTTAAGTTCACTTAGGACCGGACTGAGACTAACTCTAACTAAGTTTCTGAGCTGTGTGATCATTGTGTTATCACCTGCGGAAAAATTCAGATTTTCCCCTTTAATTTTTTTTCATTTTCATATAAGCTCATAATAAGTGAATATGTACAGTTTGTTTAAGTGAATGTTACATTGGCTGGTGTTTGTGTGTGTGTGTGTGAACAGATTTCTGGGGAAGTCGATGGAGAGTCTGAGTTAGTAACAGGTCCGTTGAGCATATGGCATACCCAGAGGATACACACTTCTCTGCCATGTTTCTGACGATAAATGTGGCTGCTAGCGCTACTAAATCTGCTTCATGCTAGTGTGTGTGTGTGTGTGATAAATACAAGCTTGTGTGACTGATATTTAATTTTAACTGCTCTCCCGCTGTGATCGATTCTCCAGAGAGCATTATTTACAGAGTAACTGCACACACCAAAACCGCCACATTGGCCGGATTTCTGTTAGCAAGTGGATGATAATTCATGCTCGCAGAAGGGGACCAGGAAAGCCAGAAGCCTATATTAATTAGCGTTGTATTCATACCTCTTTCTGCTACATTCCGTAATACTTTCCTGTACTGATTAAGTGTTCTATTGGCTAACACAGGTGGACCGAATACTTAGCCTTGTAGGCCACACTAGTGGGTGACTAGCTCAGAGTTTTCACTTAGCTGCTTTTGTTTTTATTCAGTTACCTCTGAATTGCCGTAATTCTTGTAGTTCTACTTGGACCTTCTTGTAAAAGGGAAAACCATTCAAACTTAACAAACATAAGAGCTGGAGAAACAAATACAGCAAGGATCCGTGGAATGTTGAACAGGACCACTTTTCTAAAAGAATGCTACGCATAACCTTTTTCTAACAGGGAACCTTTGATTATTTCAAGTAGATCCTTGAAGTTCTGTACAGAATCTTGAAGGATTTCTAAAGATTACAGAAAAGAAAAGATTTTTTTTATTAAACTTTGAGGGTTATACATAGAATGTTTTATTATATATTTATATTTATTTAAATAATTAAGCAATTTAGCCCTCTAAACATTGCTGCAAAGTATAATATATAATGTTATTTCTCCCGTCTGACTGTTTCTCATATTTATTTATTTGTTTGTTTATTGCTTTGTTTGTTTTGCAAGTGAACAATGTCATAGGACACGGCTGAATCCGCACGTCATATTTCTCAGGCTGTCTGAGAAGTGCTAGCAGCGTTTGTCGGAAATGTGTAGCGATGACGTTTTTGTTCTCAGAATGTATTAAATGCAGTTGCCATAGCAATTGAGGCCAGTGACTTTTTTGAAATTTCACAATGACTCTCTGTATGAGGGAAACGCATTTGTGTTTGTATATTACAGCTGAAGTCATAACATTCATGCTTAATATTTTTTTAATTTAACTTTTGACATGTCTGTTCTCTCTCTCTCTCTCTCTCTCTCTCTCTCTCTTTGTCTCTGCTCTCTCTCTCTCTCTCTCTCTCGCTCGCTCGCTCAATAACCTGAGTAATTACACGCCTTGTTTTCCCACTGTGATTAATTATATCTGTTTAAAGCAGGGATTTCTTATTTTAGAGTCTCCTCATATACACACACAAGCAAAAAGAGAGAGCAAGAGAGAGAGGTAAAAGAGAAACAGGAGCAAAAAGATAAAGTACAGGAGAAGGCAAGGAGACCAAGAAAAAAATTATATTTTCAAGAGACAATCATTCTTCTTCTTCTTCTTCTTCTTCTTCTTATTATTATTATTATTATTATTATTATCAAGTAGCCTTTATTTGTCGTATATACTGCACAGTTAAATACTTTCGTCACATATCACATCCTTGGGGGTTGGTGTCAGAGAGCAGGGTCAGCCATGATGCAGCACCCCTGGAGCGGGGGTGGTGGGGTTGTGGGTGGGGGTGGTTGGGGGCCTTGCTCAAGGGCCCAACAGTGGCAGCGTGGCAGTTTTTTTAACACAAATTTTAACACAATCTTTAATTGGATTATGCTAGGAAAATATTTTGTTCTCTATTTTTTGTGCCATGCATTTATTCCTATTTTGATTTTTGATGCTTTAAATGTTAGAAATACCTAAAAATGAATAAGAATTACAATGCAAAGTAGATCAAAGTGCATTAAAAAAAAGTCAGAAGTAATAAAAATGTATATTACTTAGTATGATATAATGTGGAATACTTAAAAAGTAATATAATAATATAAAATGCAACACTGTCCTTGAGAGCTAACACTACAGGGTTTGATTGTCAGCTTGATGGCATGTGTTCAGTCTTGGTTTAAATGCTATGTGTATTATGTTCAGAGTCTTCTGGGGCTCTGACAGCTATTTCCATCTAAGTGCAGCATAAAAGCTGAAAGTTGAAAAAAGCAGAAAAGCTGTCTGTACAGTATCTACCTTCTAACTTCCTAATGACTAGAGAGTCCTTCTGGGCTCATGTAGCATTTACCATATCTGACAGGTATGCAGGTCTTAATCCATTTAGTGATCTGTGGACAAGGAGGAGTATTTTAAAGTCGATTCTTTAAGGATTTAAGAATTGTCAATTTCTTGGGAAGTCCGAATCAAGAGAGCATCGTGGGAGTCATCCCTGCACAAATGACTTTCTTTAGGTGTTGTTTTGGCAGGAAATCTCTGATACCAGTCTAACTGAGATCAGATTCGATGAAAACAGCAAAATCATAAGCTAATTCTTTGGATCTGATGACTTCTGGAAAAGCAAAAAATCTATGTTTCACATCTGTACAAGAATAACAATCTCCACTTCAATCACCTGTACGCAATCATCTGCATGGTTGTGGGGGGATATACCATACATCTGAAGGCCAACCAGAAGCAAGTATAAATTGAATATAAGAGGCCCAAGAGCAGAACCCTGGGGAACACCACGGGTCAAAGGCATCTGCTTACATACATACAGTGTTTCTCCATTTCTGCTCTGCCCTGTAAGTATGATTTGACCCAATTTAGAACTGCTCCTCAAAGTCCCTCCCGCTTTTCAAGTCTGTCTAAGAGCATATTATGATCGATAGTGTCAAAGGCTGAACTGAAATCAAGTAAAAAAAAAAGTAGAACAGATATATGACTAGACTCTGTATTTTAAGGATCTTTACAAGAGCAGTCTCAGTGTTATGAATCAATGTTTCTGAAACAGGGCAGTTGTTTAAAGACTACTTTTGCAACGATTTTGCCTAAGAAAGGTACAATTTAAATGAACCTGGGATTATTGAATACAGCCAGTAAGTCATGTGGTGAGCATACTATAAAATGCCATCTAGAATGATGGACAATCCCTTTCCTTCTCACTTCCTACACATGGTAAAGAATTTGATATGTATGATAATCTTGTTTTGAACCAAGTTGTGTCTTTTTTTTTTTTTTACTCTATTTGAGTGCTAACAGCTTTTCAGATTGTTATAGAGGGTTGGATTAAACTCGAGTTTTACTCAGTTACAATCCCACTGTTCACACTTTGACTCTGGAAAGACAAAGAGCAATAAAAAAGTCTTAATGAATCCCTCTAGAACAGGGTTGTCCAATCTTATCCAGAATGGGCTAGATCAAAGCCAAGATCAACTAGTAAAACAGGTGGAATCAGGTGTGGCTCCCACTTGATTGGAATGAAAACCTGCACCCACACCATTCCTTTGTGGATAAGATTGGAAGCGCCTGCTCTAGAAGCTGGAGAGAACATCATACAGCTCTGTTTGCATGAAAAGAGACAGATATCAAATTCACAGAATGCACAGTAACGACCAATTCAGCAAGCTTGCCTTGGGACTCAGAGATGAGCCGAGCACCACAGCTGCTAGGAATGGTGATGGATGTTGCCCAGAGCAATGGCCAATAAGAGAACATGTAGTCTTTCTCAAAGTGAATAAATGACTGAGCAACAGAAATGTCTCAGCTGGAGCTTGATGTTAAAAATGAAGCCACACTCAAAGAAATCTCACTCCTACACAAACAGCAGTCCTCGGGCCATTCTTTGACATTTTCTGCCAACAGTGTCTGTGTATTCCAGCCACAAACTAACAAAGGATAGATGAGGTTATAGTGTAATATAAAGGCCAAGCTGGGAACCAAGAGCAGTACATTGCAAACAAAGCTGACATGTCAGATTTCAAGTTGCTTTGCCTAGAAAACTCACCAGGTAGCATTTATGATTTCTTTATCTATTGAGGGAGCACAATGGTCACCACAGATGAAGCAGCAAAACTTCAAGGTTAAGGTTGCTTCTATGATCTGCAAGACCATCAAAGAACCATAGTCCTTAGTTTTCTTCCGCAACTATGAAGCCAGGCTTTGAGTGGAATGTTTTGGAAGGTAATGCTAGATTTGTGCTTTTCTTAAATAGGCCCCATAACTTCTGTAAGGCTGAATTGTCAATATTACTTCCTGATTTGATAAGGCAAAATAAATTCTGAATAAGAACATTTTACTTATCATGTTATCAGAGTATGAATTAACCATTTTTGCTGCCCTGCTTTCTAAAAGGTGGAGCAAAGATGGCTGGACAGTTATCTTGGGAAGGAGTAGATGTGGTGATGAGATCAAACTCATTCTGCTCTTCAAACAGCATAATTGCAGCAATTATGTCACGTTGCTCAGCAACACCTGTGGAGTGGAGACTTTAGGATATGTCAGAAGGTTCAACAGTGTCACTTGCCCAGCTGTAGTATAAACTTCCAACAAGGCCATATTAGATATTGACCTCTCAGACATGCTATAATCCACTTGTACAAACCATCCATGAAGTCTAAGCAGTGGTACCTTCCTTTTTAGATATACTCTTGGCATTGGCATTTTAAGTGCATGACAAATGTATCAAAGAACCTGCATGTACCTTGATGAAAAGCTTCTGCTTTTAACATGCTTTGCTTGTGTAGCCAGCTGTCTGAAAGCCCTCAACAAAACACAGAAGGTTGGTCGACTACTTAGTGCCAGAAGGACACACCTGAGTCCCAGACGAAACCAAGAGCATCTCAGTTCCCACCTGATGTTCATTAGGATGGCTTACTGGTTTTGTTTCCTGACCAGCTGGCTATATGCAAACTGTGTTCCAAATGTTTGTCATGTTGGAAGTGTAGGAAGTGCTGTGATGGACAGTTGTTCCGGTCAGTAAACAATACTTGCAACTGCTTTTCTGCATTCCACCAGATGTTAGAGAGATTGTATACCAAACTGATCTGTAAGGTAAATTTGTTTTCAAATATTTATAAATGATTTGTTAATTTTCTTGTTAGTTTCTCAAAGGTTTTATTATACACTACTCACAAAAAGTTAAGGATATTCGGCTTTCGGGTGAAATTTCAGGACGCACCTAAAATGCACTATAACCTTTACAGGTGAACTTAATTTGACCTTCTCTACACTTTTGAATGCACATGTCCAACTGTTCAGTGTTTCAGTACTTTTTGCAGAACTTGTTCTCTAACAAGGTGCTTAACAGCAAAATTCACAACCGGTGTTTGATCCACGAATCGACCAATAAATTTTCTGGTTCAATTAGAATTGGTATTAACAGTCCACATTTTGACATCATGAGACCAAGACCACACCTAACAATTGATCAACAGTACCTCGCCATTGCGAGGCTTCAAACAGAGGGAAGTGGCCACTGAGCTCAGAGTGTCACAGAGTGTCATCAGCAGGTTGTGACAGAAATACAGAGAGACTGGAAGAGTCACAGAAAGGCATAGAAGTGGCCACATCCCATGTTGATGACCGCTTCATTGTGAACAGTGCCCTGCGGAAGCAGATGATGAATGCCACTGAACTCCAGGCACATTTAAGGGAGGTAAGAGGCACCCAAGTGTTATGTCAGACCATTTGAAACCATTTACATGAGCGTGGTCTGCGTGCTAGACGACCTGCAAGGGTACCTGACCACACCACCTGGCACAGGCATCATCGTCTTGCATGGGCCAGGGAGCAGAGTGACCAGTGGGCCTTGGTGCTATGCTCTGATGAAAGTCGAGTCACGTTGAGCAGAAATGATGACCACCAACGATGTTGGAGATGTCAAGGAGAGTGCTATGCATCAGCCACTGTTGTGGTGGTGTTACAGTCTGGGCCGGTGTGTCTACTCAATACAGAACTGCCCTACATCTTGTGAATGGTACAGTGACAAGCCAATACTACCTGAATAATCATTAATCCAGTCATTATGCCCCTGCATGAACAACACAGGCCTAATTTCATCTTCATGGACGACAATGCTCCAGCTCATCGAGGTCACATCATTAGGGAACGGCTGCTGGAGGCTGGGGTACTTCAAATGGAGTGGCCTGCACTTTCTCCAGACCTGAATCCCATAGAAAACCTATGGGGTCAGCTGAGTCACCGTGTAGAGGCTCATAACCCTGCACACCAGGACCTCAATGACCTGAGGGCCGCCCTTGAAGAAGAGTGGAATGCCATGCCTCAGCAGACAATAAGTCGACTCATGAACAGCATGAGACGTCGTTGTCAAGCTGTAATTGATGTCAAGGGCACATGACAAATTATTGAGACATTGAGATTTTTTGTTGTGGTATACCCACCACTGTTACTGGCTTTTGTTTCAATAAATTGTTTGAGATGAGGAAATCACCATTGCATGCTTCTACTTAAATGCCCTACTTTCATGATATAATAACTAGTTCCCACATTATTTGCATGAAGGTCAGCAACGGAACACAATCGTCTATTATTTGGACCCAAAAGGGCAAATGAAACCTGTCTAGTGATTGGAATGCTGTCTAGTGATTGGAACATTCTCGGTATATTGTCCAGAAACGGTCATGGTCACAGATGAGTGGAATGATGTGGCACATCAAGCCAAACTTATTACGCCTGTTGGGTGGACCCCTTGATGCAGTGGACAGACTGATGGCTAAGACATAACACTTCAGGAATGTTAGAACCTTAGCTTGATTAGTCTTATTACACTAAGCTTGGCACCCTTCATCTGCCATGTCCCTCAAGACTTAAATATAGTGTTGGAATAACTTACTACTCCATGTGCACCCAGATCGGATGCTGAGATAAGCATTTTACATTTGCATTGCATGTGTTGGGCGGCTCAGCAACGTCCAAGGGCAGTCCATGCATTGGCTAAAGCTAATACTGCATGAAGCTGATGACCAGATAATTGTGTGGTAACTGAAGGAATTGAAGGACCTCAAGGTTCTACCTTAAAAACCTGGTGGTTGAATTTGCAATGTGCTACTAGGGTCAACAAATATGACTTTTGTGTCCAGTAACACAGTTGCTAATTGGACTGCAGAATGATTGATCAATACTTTTGCCAATGGAGGTCTGCACCACAGCAACCTTTTTTCTCCATATCTCATAAGATCAGAATCATCTCCCAATGGAGCAAGTTCAATGAACAAATCCAAACACCCTGAGGGTGAGTCGGTTCCTCATGAACTACTGACAAAAGGCTAACCATGTGTAGCTAGAATAAAGCATCAGGAACCATTAAAATAACACAGTCCATTACAGACCATCAGAAACACATTATAAATCCTATTAGGAACTAGAAATCTCTAATGATTTAATGACTTTTTAAAGGAAGTGTGATTGTGATTCTTGATTTCCAAGTGCATCTAAACTGAAAAACAATTTGTTTAGTGAGAAATTGCACCCAACAGATTAAACAGGAACTAGAAGGGAAAGACAGAAAAAGAACAAGAAAAAAAATGGAGAAGGTTAAAGAGACAGACCAAACGAGAGGGAAAAGGAGAGAGAAAGACTTGTGAAAAACAGAGATGGAAATTGTGATGGAAAAGTCAGAGAAAAAGATAAAGAGGGGGGAGAAGAAATAAGGAGAGCAACAACTTATCAGAATGAGGTTGACAGAATTGGGCCTAAGGGTGAGAGACTTAGAGAGACAGTGCAAGCGAGAGAGAGAGAGAGAGAGAGAGAGAGAAAGAGAGTGTTGGGGGGGTGGAATAGAGGGAGAGAGAGTTAAAGCATAGAAAAGAGAGCAGAATTTGATGTGGTTAAAAATAAAACCTGGTATTTTGCAATGTTTTTCTCCTCCACGTGTCGCTCAGCGTGTTTTCTTTCTGTTTATTCTGTCAACAAGCCTGTGATGTAACAAGGAGGATTGTCTGTCACCTCTGAAAAAAACTGAGTCATCACTTTGTGTTCGGTTCATTACAACCTCGATCCTTCTAAGGATGGCATTCCCCTTAACTCCCAAACCCTTCTCCCTTTAAAGTGCTTTTAAAATTTCACATTTCCTGTTATAATTACTTAAGTAAATAACCATATTCTCAGACAGAGCACTTTATTAGGAACACTCTCCTAATACTGGCTAGGGTCTCCCTGTACTGCCTCTTCAAAAAAGGTTCCTCCTGGCATGGATTTCACAAGATTTTAGAAACATTCCTTAGAGGTTCTGCTTCATGTTGATAAGATTGCATCATGCAATTCATGCAGCTTTTTCAGATGGTGCAAATTTTATGCTGTGAATCTTCTGTTGTACCAGAGCCCAAAGGTTTTCTACTCATTTCAAATCCTAGGAAAGCCACTGGAGATAATTAAACTCATTGTCCTGTTCATGAAACCAGTATGACATGATATATTATCATGCTAGATGTAGCCATTAAAATTGTGTGTAAATTGTAGCTATTAAGGGAACCACATGGTCAGCAACAATACTCAAATAGGTGGAGGAATTGAAGTAATAACTGATTTGTATTTAAAAAAAAGTCTACCAAGAAAACATTCCTCACTCCATTACCCCACATCCACCAACCTGGACTGTTGATAGAAGGCAAGTTTAATCCATGGATTCATGTTGTCCAGTTTTGGTTAGTCTCTGCTTAATAAAGCCTTAGCTTTCTCTTCTGAGGATCATGATGTGGTATTCTGATGTTGTGGTTTATCCATGGTTTCAAGGTTCTATGTGTTGTTCATACTGAGATGCAAACTTAGAGACTATTGTGTGTGAAAATCCCATGAGGCCAGCTGTATAGAAATACTCAAACCAGTGCCCATCTGGCACCAACATTCAGACAAGACATCATGGCAAAAAACAAACTGTCTACATAATCTTCCACTATATATAATCTATCTATCTATCTATCTATCTATCTATCTATCTATCTATCTATCTATCTATCTATCTATCTATCTATCTATCTGCCACTTTAGTCTGTTTTTCTTCCTAGTTGTTTTTTTATTTTTATTTTTTGCTTACATATCTATGGCATCTGCCTCTCTATCTGTCTGTCTCTCTATCTGTATATATGTCTGTCTGTCAATGTGTCTATCATACCTTGCAATCTACAGTCTGGTGAATGTGTGTCTGTGTGTGTGTGTGTGTGTGTATTTACAGTTACAAAATCTGACAAAAATTATAAACTGTTTGAAGGATCACTTGTGTGTCTCACGTGTGAGCCAAACACAGGGGGAATAGGGTGTTTCTGCAACATAGAACCATGAGGCTGCATCCGGCTGCATCCCAAATCTCATTAAACTATTTTCCAGGTTCCATGACTACAAACTTTCTTTGTTTGCATTCTAAACCAATTAATACTGAACTAGTTTAATTAGGGTCAGTAAAGTGGCACATTAGGCCACCAATGGTAGTTTATTACAGTAAGGGACTAACTTATGTGCATTTTGGGTTGAATTGTGGTCTGATTGGGTACAGTGGCATTTTGGACAGAAACTGTGCTTTGATGGGTTACAGTTGAATTTTGGGTAGGAATTCTGCTCTGATAGGTTACAGTTGCATCTTGAGTAGGAATTTTGGTCTGTTAGTTTACAGGTGCCTTTTGGGTGGGAGTTGTTGTATGATTGGTTAGAAAGGGATTTTGGCCATGAACTATGCGCTGATTGGTTACAGTTGCATTTTGGTTGGTTTGGTGTTTTCCTAAAGCATCATAGGACTGAATCAAGGTCATTCTGTGCAAACTTTCCTGGAATGAGTTACAGAAGTTAAAAATTAATATCCTTTCTGATACAAGTAACCAAGTATGCCTCCTGATGGTCCAGTGTCAGGATCCCACACTCTCATTGCTGCAGCCCGGGCTCAATTCCTGGGCAAGGAGCTAACCCAGCCACTAAAGAGTTAACTCTCAGTCCCGGTCTCAAGCATGGATTAAATGGAAGGGTTGCATCAGGAAGGGCATCCGGCGTAAAAACCTGTGCCAAATTGAAACATGCAGACCAAATGATCCACTGTGGCTACCCCAAATAGGGAGCAACTGAAAGAACAACAACAACATACAAGCCACATCCTCTTGATTGTGTAAAAGAGAACCATGTGTGACTGAGTCATTACCAATGTGAGATGAGATGGAGAGTTAGTTGGTTGTTAGCTATCTTGAGTTTCCATGCAGAGTCATATGGTGTGACCTGGGAATTGCCCTGATTTTGCAAGCTTGTTATGTTTCACAAGATTGTGATGTAGACCTGCATCTCAAGGGACAAACAGCAGTCCACTTTTGCATGGATCCAATTTCATCTGCTTTCCATGACAATATATCTGATGGCTATGCTGGTATTGGTGCAGAAACATTCATGTTTGAGAATGGAAATGTTGAGAATCAGTTGAGTGTCATAGTAGTGATATGAAAATCTAACAGAATGGGCTAAATGGAGAAGAGAAGAGGATTGAGCCCAGTACTGAGCATTGCGAGATACCAGTAGAGAGTCTGCCTAGAGGAGATGTTGATTTCCTCCATGTCACATGATATGAGTACCACAGGAAAAAACAAATCACTACCATTTAGTGCCTGTGGATGGTGAGGATGGTTTTTTGATTGACAGTGTTGAACTCTGCTGAAAGGTCAAGGAGGATGGGCATTGATGACATTTTGACTGATGTTGCAGCATGAAGCTTCTCAGCTTCTTGGCCACGAGGGCAGTTTGCTTGGATTGAACCTATTAGAAGCTAGATTGGTTAGGATTCTGGGGGAGTTCTAGGTAAAACAGAGAGTATACAGAAACTATATAGAGAAACTAATTATATACAACATGATCAACATTTTAGGGTTAAAAAGAGAACAATGAGATTCTAGTTAGTATGTCTGAGGTACAGTCTATTGCTAACCATTTGTGGATACCTGATGAACAAACCCATACGTATTTGTTAAAGATTCCATTCTAGATTCAGTACCCTCTTTACTGTTGCAAGAACCTTGACTGTTCTGGAAAGGATTTTCACTAGATTTTGGATTTGTGCTTATTCAGCCATAGCAACATTATTGAAATTAGACACCGATGTCTAACTAGGAGGTGTGGGGAGTTAAAGTTCATTCTAAATGTGGTCAGTGGGGTTGAGGTCAGGGCTCTAAACTTTAGACCACTAAACTTTTTCCACACCAAGCTTGGCAAGCCACATCTTTATGAGAATCACCATGCAGGAACATGCTTGGGCTGGTCCCCATAGATATAGTAAAGGGAAATCTTAATGGTAAATCATTCAAAGACACCCTATATAATTGTTTGCTTCCAACTTTATGGATACAGAAGGTCTGTTTTTTGGACAATTGATTTTGTTACCTTTGCTTATGCCGGGTTCACACTGCACAATTTTCTAAGTCATCAGATCACTGTTGCTTTTACTCTGCACTAGGGTAGCATTTAGTCTGCATGACTTCACATTAGGAAGAATTGCCGACAACTCTGTCTGGTCCACAAACTGCGTTTCACAACTGGACATATGCGAGAAATAATAAGGAAATAACGCAAGATCACACGTGATGCATGAGACTGGAAATGTGACCCCGCAAAAAGTTTCGTGAGCCAAATGGTCTGTGCGGGGAACAAGGATTGTGCATTCTGTATAACTGAACAAATGAATAATTTTGCAATGTGCTGCTGCTGATGCAGCCCGTCAAGCAAATGTTTCTGCTTTGTTTCTGTTTGATGCTATTGTAAAGCTTATTTATTTTGATATAACTATATTTAAGACATTTTTTCTGATAAAAACCTATAAACTCTATTAAATTATAATATTGTGCTCCAACCGAAGCTGCGCTTGCTGAGACTGTGGTCTATAACTCCTCCCCGAATTTCCTACTGCCCTGTATCTCGCTCTCTCATTGGCTGTAGGTCATTACTGTGATTTTCAGAGCTCCTTTCACACTGCACAACTTTGAGGTGTCTAAGTCAGATCGAGTTTTTGGTCATTCAAACTGCGCGATTGTCACTCGAGTGCAAGCGCTCTGCTTTGCCTTGATTTTGCAAAACTAGTCATGTAGTGTGAACTCGCCATTAGTTGGATCAGATATTACGGGGACCTATGTGATAGAAGTGTTGAAGTGGAGGTCTTGTGAGATGGCAGCTTTGGCAGATTTTGCTAATCTGCTCAATAAAAAGTTGGTAAAGTCATTCTTTCTTTCAGTTGATGGTTAATTGTTTATGAAAGCTTGCCTAATCTTGTTAACCTGAGTTAAGGTTAACATAGGTTAGTTAGTTTTAGTATCATGTACAGAATAAGCACACACACACACACACACACACACACACACACACACACACACACATGTACAGCTCTACAGGCTGAGATCCATAACCTTCCAGCCCCCATGGTCCAATAAATCAGAGAAAGAGAGAAAGAGGGAGAGGAAATAAAATGTCTTCAGTTGCCGCTTTAATGACAAGGTCTCTTCTGAAAGACAGGAAATAAAACTGGCAGCTCCATCAGGGCCAAACGCTGGCCTCCTTCCAGACCACTGTTTCCTCCATATTAGCCTCGGACACCATCTCCACGGAGATGAACGATGACTTCACTTTCAGGACGATAAATAAAAAGTTGTGTAAAAAAGAAATGGTTCAGGGACGGGGGATGTGACTCAGGAGGGCTGTAAGTGTGAAACGCAGCTTTAATGTAGAGACGCTAAATTGTGAAGTGTAAAACCGCTGATTTAGCAGACTAGCATCCTATAACTTTCTGTATATGACTTTAAAACATCTTTATAACTGATAGGACATTAAATTTTTTTATTCTCTCTCTTCCATTAATCTGGAACCTCTCAAACAAAGCAGACTTTTTTATTTTTATTTTGGGGATTCTTTAAAATATTTTATGTACGTATTAAATTTTTTCAGTCTTGCTTTTAATTTAAATGTAATTATTTCTTATTTAATTGATCAGCCTTTTTTTGCCACATTTACTTTTTTTCTAGATTTAGTAATGATTTTGATGTTTTTTTGTCAAACATTGCTGCAACATTTCTTTCTCTGTCTTTTTATTTATTTATATAGGGCAGTGTGTTATTTTTTCAATTTAATTTTTAAAAATATTTCTTTCTTTATTTATTTGTTTGTTTGTTTGTTTGTTTGTTTTTAACTTCAGATATATCGTCATGAAGTTTGTAGTTTCAGTGTAGTGATTATTATTTTATTTTTATTGCATTCATCCATTTGAAGCATATTTTATTTATTAAATTACATTTTTTATGCATTTTGTATGCATTTTTTTTAGCAAATTTAGCATTTAGCATCACAATATCTTTGTAAATAAAGAATTTGTTTGTTTATTGAAACATTAGTATTTTGTTTCAGTTTTACAAGCACTGTAAAAACTTGCTGTGAAAATAAAAGCTGTTGTGGTCATTTGTGTGTGAGCCGAGGCACTAAATCACCTTGTCGGGCTTGTAAACAGACAAGCAGGAAACGCTAGTGAATTATGAATGAGAACAGCAGTTGCACAGGATTGCACCAAAACTTCCTCCATTTCTAGCTACACCTCGGGCTGTGTCCCAAATGCTTGGTGCTGATACACACCTTCCTCACTGTCCCTCACTGTCCCACAACCCTCACAAAGACGAGTCTCTAGAGAGAATGTCATAATTACTGCTAACTCAGTAAATAACTCATCACGTGCTAGTAAGTAATATAATCAGGGCATTAGAGGACAGAGAGAGAAAGAGAGAGAGAGAGAGAGAGAGAGAGAGAGAGAGAGAGAGAGACAGCAAACAGCTCTCACCTCCAGCTCCTTTACACACTATTTCATTACACACTCATCTGAATGAAGACAGGATCAAGGAGATCAAAATGGTGGAAGGATGAAAGAAAGTAAATAATATGCTCTCAGGTGTTGATGTTCAGGACTGAAAAAAAGGGTGAAATAAATAAATAAATAAATAAATAAATAAATAAATAAATAATTCAAATGGAAAGGGAAAAAAAATTACTACCAAACAAAGTGGAAAAAAAATCTAAGAAAGAAAGAAAGAAAGAAAGAAAGAAAGAAAGAAAGAAAGAAAGAAAGAAAGAAAAGAAATAACATTAATAACAGGAATAGAAGAAAGAAATAACAAAAAAAGGGAAATAGGAAAATGGAATAAAATAGACAGAAGGAAGGAAGAAAGGAAGGAAGGAAGGGTGGATAGAAGGAAAATAAAATAAATTAAGAATTAAGAAATGAAGAAAATGAAGCTAAATGGGTAATACAGTAGACGAAAGAAAGAAAGAAAGAAAGAAAGAAAGAAAGAAAGAAGCTATCTTCTGACAGTGGACAAGGAAAAATTGTATAATGTAGTGTTATTGGTTGCTGGTATTCTGGTGAACAGGAAGTTGTCAGCTGTTGTGAGTCAGGGGCCTGGTGGGGGAGGGAGGGAGGGAGGGAGGGTGAAGGGGGTATATTGGGGTTTCTGCGTCTCAGGAAGAAAAGAGTAAGTATTTTTATTCTGCGTTCGTTTTATGGACTGGCCGCTTCCTGACACACGGACACATTTCAGCTGCTGTGTTGGATGAGGAGAATGATTGTGCGATCAGACTGATGAATAATTCAGAAGGGACTGGGAGGAGAAATCATTCTGTAAAAGCCACACAGCCACATCGACCACTAAGCCCTAGAACAAGATCATAAATTCACAACGTCACTGCACTGCATTGAGCAACACAGGACTACAGTGCACACTACAGTGTGCCATTTGAGACACAGCCTGAACCACAGATCAGGCAGCACTGATGTGGATATGCAAATGATTCATTCAACTCAAATGACTCAGTTACATGATTCAGAATCGAGAGCATTAATAAAACATTCACAAGCCCTTCTTTCCTGTTTTTTTTTTTGTTAGAGCAAAGAAAAAAATAAACAAACAGAACAAGAACTGAAAGAAAATGAAAGAATTTAAAAGAAAAAAAGCATCGACAGTAAGCAACACAGAAAAAAGATAGATAGATAGATAGATAGATAGATAGATAGATAGATAGATAGATAGATAGATAGATAGATAGATAGATAGATAGATAGATAGATAGAAATGAATAAAGAAAATGAAACAAAAGAAATGAAAGGAAAGCACAAGTAATAGAGAAAGAAAAATTACAAAAGAAAAGGAAACAAAACAAATGTAAGGATAGAAGAAAACAATGAAAAAATGGAGCAGGGAATGCAACAAAAGCCAGGCAAGCAAGCAAGCAAGCAAGCAAGAAAGCAAGAAAGCAAGAAAGAAAGAAAGAAAGAAAGAAAGAAAGAAAGAAAGAAAGAAAGAAAGAAAAACAAGCTGTTTTGTTTCCATCAGGTTTGTGTTCAGAGTCACAAGTGGCCGCATAGTGAATCAAATGAATCATTTCAGAGATGACTCACTTTATTAACAGCGTGGAACAAATGACATTAGTAAAGCCATGGAGCCTTATTTGGAGGGATGATTAATGATGGAACTGCATGAGTTTCTCCGAAATATTTTTATTGAGGATGCGACTCAAGCTGTGAATCACCATCAGCAACAAATAAACAACTTTGCATTTTTACTGATCCAGTGTATACAATAAATAAACACAGAACAACAAATAAAAACAAAAAAAAAAGTTAAGAAAGGAGCTCTTTATATTATATACAGGCTTGGATAAAGCTTATAGTGAGACACAGACTCAGGTTTGGCTAAGGCTCAGTTCAGGTTCAGGCTCAAATAGACTCAGACTTGTACAGCTAGGCTAGGCTTGGTTCAGACTTAACTCTGGCTCAGGTTTAGGCACTGGCTTAGGCTCTGGCTCAGGCTTAGGTTCAGACTCTGGCTCAGACTCAGGGTCAGGCTTAGACTCAGGCTCAGGTTCAGGCTATGGCTTCAGACTCAGAGTGAGGGTCAGTTTCAGGCTCAGGCTTAGACTCAGGCTCAGGTTCAGGCTATGGTTAAGGTTTAGGCTTATGTTCTGACTCAGGGTCAGTTTAGGCTCAGTCTTAGGCTCAGGTTTAGGCTTAGGTTTAGGCTTAGGACTCTGGCTCAGACTCATGCTCAGGGTTAGACACAGGCTCTGGCTCAGGTTTAGGCTTAGTTTCAGGCTCAGGCTTAGACTCAGGTTCAGGCTCAGGCTCAGAATCTGGCTCAGACTCAGACTCAAGATTAGACTCATGCTCAGACCTAGGCTCAGGTTTAGCATGGGTTTAGTTAAGCTCAGGCTCGGGTGCATACTCAGACACATGCTTAGACCCATTCTTAGACTCGGGCTCAGGCTCAGACCCAGGGTCAGGTTTGGCTTAGGCTCAGGCTTTGGCTCCGTCCCTGTCTTGGACCTGTCTCAGCTGATGGACTGAACTATGGAAAGCTTTGACTCACTTGCACATGATCTGTGCGTTATTTATGTGCTTTTGTACACAAGTGTGAGCGGTTGCGCTCTAAAACTCAGAGCTGGAGTGCACTCAGTGTTCTCGCTGTGTGGGGTGTAGGGCACAGGCAGTAATGTCCATCATTACCTTCTCACTTCCTCTGACTTTAGAAACGAGGCAATTTGCCGCTAAAATAGCCTCAGCATCCAGCACGAAGTGAAGCATGCACTAGCTATGCCATTTATAAAGCAAGGTTGAAATGACACGCTGCCGACGATGATGATGATGATGATAGGTTCATTTCCTCAGCTGAACATCTTCCTCGTTCCTATTGTAGGTGCAGGAAAGTGCAGGTGGAGGCGAGCTGACACAAGCATTTCAAGCTGTCAGGTTTTAACTCTGACTGATAGATTTATGACTTGTGCTGACGGGAAAAAAAGTTCCAAATTGTTTGTGATATTTAAAGAGTCATTTTCAGAGAATAAGTGCAGTTTAACAGTGTTATGTGTGAGAAGGGACATGTCCCACTTTTAAAGAAAGAACAAATTTAGAAATAATTTGGGAAAAGAAGGAATGACTCTGCACTAAAGCTGAAATAAAATCTAATTTATTAATTCTAAAACATAGTTTTGTTTGTTCAACAGTACAGGAGAGGAGACAAGAGGGGGAAATAATTAAAAGGAAATAAAAAAGAAGGATTGGAAATGAACAGAAGCATGACAGTAAAGAAGGAGGAAGATGGAAATGAAAGAACATCATGGAGAAAGAAAATTTAAAAAAGTAAGGAAGAAAGAAAGAAATGAAGAAAGACAATAAATATACATGAGAACAAGAAAGAAAGAAAGAAAGAAAGAAAGAAAAGAAAAATACATGATAAAAGACACAAGGAAAAGAAAGAAAGAAAGAAAGAAAGAAAGAAAGAAAGAAAGGAACCAGTAAGGAAGTTTAAACAGTAAAGGAAGAATAAAAGAAGGAATAAAAAGCTCTTTTAGGTCACATTGTAGCTGTCGTTTGTAGCTAATGCTAGCTATTTACAGTTTGTATGTCTCTTCAGAAATGATTGCTAGCTAGTTTTAGATAAAAAAAAAACGCATTTCATTCATTTATTGACTAAATGAAAAACTTTTCGAGTCAAAATAATAGAAAGCTTTCTATCTTCCTGGATTTTTCCAGAAGGGTATGTGGCATTAGCATTACTGAGGAGAACTACTAGCTAGCTAGCATTACCAGTTAGCATTTAGACTTTAGCACTACCCTGGGAAGCTAGTGCTGTAAAAAGACATTGTATAATAAAGTGAATACTAGAATTCTTAAAGCTTTTCAGAAATATCCGTGTGTGAGGTAAATGTTTTCATTTATTATGTTTTGTTGGTTGTTATTTAGTTAGTATAACAATGCTAGCATGTAGGTCTTTTTTGTGGTTAGGGATGGATGATTGGTGTTTGTGTTTTTACTCACCTGTGTCACATTTTCAGCACTGTGATCAAATCTGCAGTGCTGTCACGTCTACTGTGTGTGTGTGTGTGTTGGGGTTAAGTACGGCTGTTCTGAAACATGTCAGTCATTTTGTTTTTGACGTCAGGTCTCAGTGGAGGTGTGAGGGAGAAAATGTTTTATTAATAACACATTTTTTTCTCTCTCGCTCTCTCAGCTTTCCTTAAGTGATGGAAAAAACCTATCTAGTGTTCTATCTAGTGTTCACTTGTTCGATAAGCCCTATCCTGTTTCGGTCACCTTTCCCTCTTTATCATATGCAACATAATCTGAGCTATTTTCAGAGCTTTGACCAGTTTAGAATCCAAATGAACCCAAGCGCTGAGTCACACTAACTGCCTGTGGTGTTTATGTGGCCTATACAGTGAATAGGGCATGTGCTTTGGGACAAAGCCATAGTTTATGTGGATTATATAGTGAACAGGGTGTGTGGTTTGGGACTTGTCCACTTTGAAATGATAATAGTGTTTATGTGGACTATATAGTGGTTTAGGACATGACCATAATGGACTGGAAATGGTGTTCATGTTGACTATATAGTGAATATGGCATGTGGTTTAGAACACTTTAACAGTGGACTGACCTGATCATATTTATGTGGACTCTATATATTGAATAGGGTGTGTGGTTTGGGACATGGCTAAAGTGGATTGATAATGGTGTTTATGTGGACTATATAGTGAGCAGGGTGTGTGGTATGGGACATGTCCTCACCAGGCTGATAATGGTGTTTATGTGGACTATATAACAAATAGGACATGTGGTTTGGGACATGTCCATAGAGGACTAATAATGGTGATTATCTGGGCTATATAATGAATAGGACGTGTGGTTTGTGACATGTCCATAGTGGACTGATAATGGTATTTATGTGGACTATATAGTAAAAAGGGCATGTGGTTTGGGACATGTCCATAATGGACTTTACAATGGTGTCTATGTAGACTATATAATGAATAGGACATGTGCTTTGGGACATGTTCATAGTGGACTGGACATTAAAATGGACAGAGCATGGGTGTAAGGATGCGCCGGACATGGATGAAGTAGAATCCATTTTGCAGATCTTTATTAATATCCAAAACAGCAGGCAAGAAATCAGTATCGATAAGGATTAGCAAAGGAGGTGGAGGTAAAATGGAGGAGGAAAAATGGAGGTGGTTCAGTAAGGGCCGGGCTGGTGGTCTGTGGTTTGTGGAACGGCTTGAGTAACGACATGTGGAAGGTGGGTGAGATGCGGTACGCTGGAGGAAGCTCGAGGCGGAAGGACACTGGGTTCACTTGGAGCAGGATTCTGAAGGGACTGATGAACTTGGGGCTTAGTTTATGGCATAGGTGGAGAGCCACACTTTCTGTCCCACTTGGTATGCTGGATGGGAGTGCCGACGATGATTTGTGTTGATTTCCTGTTGTTGGATTGCCCTTTGGAGCCGCACATGAGCTCCTTCCCATACCTCCTGGCTACATCTTGACCAATCCTCAACTGAGGGCACATCCAAAGGTTCTCTGGACCAAGGAAAGAGTGGGGGTTGGTAGCCCAGAACACACTGGAAGGGGGTTAAGCTGGTGGAGGAGTGGCACAATGAGTTCTGGGCAAACTCGGCCCAGGGGAGGAACTACTCCATCGGTGTTGTTCACGACTGCAGTACGTTCGGAGAAATCTTTCTATTTCCTGATTAAGTTGCTCCGCTTGGCCGTTAGATTGGGGATGGTGCCCAGAGCTGAGGCTGGCACTGATTCCGAGTTGTTTAACTCTGACCACACGAGATGTAAATTGTGGCCCACGATCAAAAACGACGTCCTCGGGTAAACCATAGTGGCAAAAACCTTCTTGGAACAGTGCAGTAGCAGTTTCCATTGCTGTTGGTAGACCCTTCATGGGGATAAGCTTGCATGACTTTGAAAACCGATCAATTACTACCATGACTGTGGTGTAACCTTGTGAGGCAGGGAGGTAAGTGAGGAAATCCAGAGAGACGTGAGACCATGGTCGATGTGGTATGGGCAGTGGTTCTAGGAGACCCTCGGGTAGCTGACGGCTGTTTCGGGACTGTGCGCAGGCTGAGCACGAGCGGACGAACTCCTCGACATCATGGTTAAGGGACGGCCACCAGAATCATTGTCACACCAGTTGAGTGTTTCTATAAATGCCAGGCTGTCTGGAACTTGGACTCTCATGGATCCACTGTAGAACTCGCTCGCAGAGACTTGTGGGGATGTGCACCCTATTCGTTGTAGTGGTCTGAGGAGGGGTCTCGGTCGATTGTGCTCGTTCAATATCCCTTATAATGTCCCACTGCACAGGAGCCACTCGGACAGATGGTGGGAGGATAGGTTCTGAACAGGCAGGTAGCTCAACGGTTTTGTGAATACAAGAAAGTGTGTCAGCCTTATTGTTCTTAGAACCAGGTCAATAGGAGACTGAAAACTTGAACCTAGTGAAGAATAAGGTCCATCTTGCCTGACGAGTGTTTAGGCGCTTGGCATCACGAAGATAGGCCGGGTTTCTGTGATCAGTGAGCACCAGGAACGGATGGCGGGTTCCCTCTAGCCAGTGCCTCCATTCCTCCAGGGCAGCTTTAATAGACAATAGCTCCTGGTTCCCAACGTCATAGTTCCTTTCAGCCGGCGTGAGCTTATGGGAGAAGAACAGGGATGAAGTTTTTTAGATTCTGGCTGACATTGGGAGAGCACGGCCCCTATCCCACAATTCAATGCATCCACCTCTACGACAAAAGGTAGCTTGGGATTAAGGTGGCAGAGTATCGGGGCAGAAGAAAAGCTTCCTTTTAATTTCTATAACGCTTCCCTGGCCTGATCAGTCCACTGTAATTTCTTGGGCTTATCCTTCAATAAAGAAGGTAACAGGCTAGCAATGGTGCTGTAATTCCAGATAAATCTTCTATAAAAGTTAGCGACGAAGCCAACGAAGTGTTGCAGGCTCTTGGTGGATGTGGGTTCAGCCCAGGACATAATGGCAGACACTTTACTTTGGTCCATTTCCACTCCATCAGGTGAGATTATATATCCCAGGAATGCAATGGAGGCGCAATGAAATTCACATTTTTCAAGTTCAACAAAGAGTCTGTGGTCAGAGAGGTGTTGGAGGACAGCTTGGACATGGGAGATGTGCTGTTCTAGGTTGGTGGAGTAAATGAGTATGTCATTGATGTAGGCGATGACGAATTTATTCAACATATCACCATAGGGCATGACCATGTATTCATAATGTCCATGTGTTGTGTGGAACGCCATCTTCCATTTGTCGCCCTCCTTTATCCGAATAAGATTGTAAGCGCTGCTCAGTTTGAGCTTGGTGAAGGTAGTTGTCCGAGGGCTGCGGGCAGCAGGGGCGGTGGGTATGGGTATGGAACTGTTATGGGTATAGAACTCATCCAACGTGTGGGGCCAACAGTAAAGACAATCAAAGTGGGGCCAGTGGGGGCAGACTCTGAACTTCAGGACCGGTTTCAACACACCGACTGGAGCATGTTTTCCACTCAGGCGACCTGTAGTTCCCACTTGGATATTGAAGACTACGCTTCCTCTGTACTGGATTACATTAACACCACGACAGACAGCGTCACCACCCAGAAACTGATCACCATGTACCCAAATCAGAAGCCTTGGATGAACAAAGAGGTTCGCCTCTTACTGAAGGCCCTCAATGCCGCCTTTAGATCTGGTGATGCACACGCTTACTGTACAGCCAGGGCCAATCTGAGGCGGGGCATTAAGATGGCCATGTACTGCTACAAGCTGAGTATTGAAGAACATTTCTCCAACTCCAATCCCCAGCAGATGTGGCAGGGCATTCAGGCCATTAGCAACTACAGGCCCATCAACCCTTCACCCCATCTACTGAAATCTCCTTTCTCAATGAGCTAAACAACTTCTATGCTCGCTTTGAAAGGGATAATGTGGAGCTAGCAATCAAAATCAAGCTCCCGGCAGACTTCCAGCCACTCACACTCTCCACTAATGATGTCAGTGCAGTACTAAGCAAGATCAATGCATGGAAAGCTGCAGGGCCTGACGGTATCCCCGGGAGCTGGCAGGGGTCCTTACGGACTTATTCAACCTGTCTCTAGCCCAAGCTATTGTGCCCACCTGCCTTAAGACCACCTCCATTGTGCCTGTACCAAAAAACTCAACTGCATCCTGCCTTAATTACTACTGCCCAGTAGCGCTCACCCCCATCATCACTAAGTGCTTTGAATGGCTGGTCCTGGCACACCTTAAAACCTGTCTTCCTGCCACCCTTGACCCTCATCAGTTTGCTTTCTGTCAGAGCAGGAGCACAGAGGATGCAGACAATAAAGACACCTATGCCAGAATGCTTTTCCTGAACTTTAGTTCAGCATTTAACACTGTCATCCCTTCCAAGTTAGTCACCAAACTTGGAGACCTGGGCATCAACGCATCACTATGCAACTGGCTCATGGACTTTCTGACCAACAGGCCCCAGTATGTTCGGATAGATCGCCAATGCTCTTCCACCCTCATCCTTGGCACTGGAGTACCACAAGGCTGTGTGCTGAGTCCCTTCCTCTACTCTCTCTTCACCTATGACTGCAAGCCTGTACATAGTTCCAACACAATTATCAAGTTTGCAGATGACACCACAGTGATTGGACTCATCAAAGACAATGATGAGTCAGCGTATAGAGAGGAGGTAGACCGTCTAGCTGTGTGGTGTGCTGACAACAACCTGCTGCTCAACACTACGAAGACCAAGGAGCTCATAGTGGACTTCAGGAAGGAGAAAGGTGACACACACACACCAATTCATATCAATGGAGAGGTGGTGGACCGTGTCACTAGCTTCAAATTCCTGGGTATCCACGTCTCTGAGGATCTCTCCTGGACTACCAACAGCTCCATTCTGGTCAAGAAGGCTCACCAGCGCCTCTTCTTCCTGAGTGCTCTGAGGAAGAACCATCTCTCTTCAGACATCCTGGTGAACTTCTACCGTTGCACCATCGAGAACATCCTGACCGGCTGTATCACTGTCTGGTATGGGAACTGCACTGTGTCAGCCCGGAAAGCGCTGCAGAGGGTGGTGAAAACTGCCCAATGCATCGTAAGAGTTCCACTTCCTAAGATCGAGGACATTTACAGGAAGCGTTGTCTCAGCAGAGCACGCAAAATCATAAAGGACTTCTCTCAACCTGCCAATAGTCTCTTTGCCCTCCTGCCTTCTGGAAGGCACTACAGGAGCCTCCAGTCCAAGACAAGCAGGTTTAGGAACAGCTTTTCCCCCACAGCTATTTCTTTGCCTTCACCCGATCACACACACATTGACTGAACACATTATTACCAGTGTATATAACCTTTTTCTGTATACCCTTTCTGTGTACAGTTTACATATGTGTACAGTTTACATATGCAAATATTTATCATGGTATACAATATCTTCCTCATTGCACACATCTAAATCATTGCACTCATTGTACATAACTCCTCTGAATACTGTTTACATATTTAATTATTTTCATGGTATACAATACCTTCTTTATTGCACCACCTATAATCATTTGCTCATTTGCACTCATTGTATTTACATCCCTCTGTTTACTGTTTATATACTGTTTATATATGCAGATTATTTATTGTTTATATACTGATTATATATGCTAATTATTTGCACTGCGAAAATGCACTTCTGGTTAGATGCTAACTGTATTTCATTGCCTTGTACCCACATGTGCAGTGACAATAAAGTTGAATCTAATCTAATCTAAACTTGGCGGCCTTCTCTTTACTGAATACTTCTACATAGTTTTGGTATTCTTTGGGGAGACTGACTTGGAGTGATACTTCTGGGCTTTCAGTGGAGGTGGAATGACATGGACGGGTTATCTGAAAAAACAGTTCTTAATGCAAAAGGTTGACCACCTTCTTAGTTCCCCTTCCTTCCATGAGATTTCTGGGTCATGCAATTGGAGCCAGGGAAGACCTAGGACAATGGGGTTTAAGGGTGAAGAAATGATGAAAAATCTAGGCTTTTATTGATGAAATAGTCCAATCTGCACTTCAATGAGGGATGTGTGGTGAGTGAGGAGGTCTTTCCCAATGGAAAGCAATGGCAGTAACTGTTAGCGGTGGGATGCACAGGATAGTAGCCAGACCGAGCTCATGTACCAGGTTGCAGTCAATCAGGTTTACCGCAGATCCGGAGTCAATCAGCGCTGTGAAGAGAAATCGAGAGTCATTATACAAGAAATATAGGGGCAGTGAAACCTTAGAAGCCAGTTTCACAACCTCTACCTGCAATGTAGTGGGTTTCGCTGGACACTGAAAGATTCTATGGCCTGGTTGTCTGCAGTAAAAACACAGCTGCTGCTGGTAACAATGCTCACGCTCTCCCTCTGAAACGCAAGATCTCCCCAGCTGCATCAGTTCAGTGGCTTCCTCCCTCTGGCTGTGGGATTCCATGATGCGATGGGTTGTGGAGGTGGGAGTGCGATGCTGGCGCCATTGGTTTTCTAGGCAAATGGCTGTAGATATGTATTGGGACAGCATGATGTTATTGTCTCTGCAGGCCATCTCAGCTTTTAACTCCCTATTGAGTCCCTCCCGAAACACTGCCACCAGTGCCGTTTCATTCCAATCCGTTTCATTGCGGAATTTTATGGCAAAATCTGTGGCTTTATCTGTCCCCTGGCGTAATTCCAAAAGTTGTACAGAACTATCTTTACCTCCTCCCGGATACTTGAAAACCTCCTTGATGAAATTCGTGAAGTAATTAGCCGATGTTTTCACTTGTGGGTCCAAATCCCACACAGCTGAAGCCCAGTCCAACGCTTTGCCTGTCAGAAGCGATAGCATGAAGGTGCATCGGACAGTCTCGCTGCTGTAGACCTCCGGCTGCTGCGAGAAGAAGTTGTCACATTGGCACAAGAAGCCCCGGCAGCGATCGGCGGCACCATCAAACTTTTCCAGAAGTGCGAAGCGTGGTAACTCACTGCACGGGGTGGATGTTGGAGCTGTGGTCGTGGTGGGAGGTTGTTGTTGTAGCTGCACATTGGTGGCTTCTAACTCTGCCACCTGATCCTGGTAGAACCTGATCATATGTCCTTGATGGACAATGGTGGCACGAAGATCCGCTGGATTCTCTGTAGGCGAAGTTTCCTGTAAGGATGCGCCGGACGCGGATGAAGTAGAATCCATTTTGCAGATCTTTATTAAAATCCAAAACAGCAGGCAAGAAATCAGTATCGATAAGGATTAGCAAAAGGGTCAAACACACTCGGCAAACTGAAACCAAAACCACAAAACCGGGAATCGTAAATAACTACAACAGGCAAAGATCATACACGTAATAGACAACAGGCACAATAAAGTAAGTCTCGGTACGTAATCCAACAGAGAATGAAACTTTGCAAAGAACACTAGTCTGTGAGCTGTTTAAATACCCAAGTAAGACTGGAAATGAGTTCAAGCATGTCAGTACTCAGGTGACGACGCCCTCTGGCGTTCTGGTTCTGCATACGCCGTTACAATGGGGTTTGTGACACACCCATAGTGGATCGATAATATCATGTGGACTACATAGTGAATAGGGCATGCGCTTTGGGACACACCCATAGTGGGTTGGTATTGGGGTTATATGCACTATATAGTAAATAGGGCATGTGCTTTGGGATGTGTCTACAGTGGACTGACTGTGTTTTTGTGGATTGTATATATTGAATAAACAAACAAGCAAACAAATAAAAACACCAGAATCACATTTAGAATCACATGCTAACAAATCCTGGCTTAAGTAGAGATAGCTAATTAATGCTAGCAGGCCCTTGTTATTAAAACCACACAACATATTGTGTGATTATAGCTAACTCTAAGTTAGCTTCCATATCTTAGACTTCTAGGCACAGCATAGAATAGCTAAGTAAAACAGCTAGCTAACTAACACATGTTATATTCCAAAAATGAAATGTAGTATAAGTAACATCAGACTTGACCCTGATTATTAGCTAGGAGTAATTGCTGAGTCATGCTAACATTATGTGAGGGAAAGGACCAGAACAGAACTCCTCTGCTCTGTCTGATTTAATCCTGTTTGGATTTACACGCTGAGGGAAAATGTCGCTTTTTAGAAGCCCACTGATCCTCTGTCGCCGACTCGTTCCGGGGGTCAATTTTCACCTTGGCATAGCTTAAGAGCTTCAGTGTGTCCAGAGACGACAGCCGCTTCTTCATGCGACGAGCCGTCTAAAGCGTGTCCAACAGGAAAACCAAACTGCCACTGCTCTGTGTGTGTGTGTGGTATGTGTGTGTGTGTGTGTGTGTGTGTGTGGATGTGTTTACACAGAGGGATGAAAGGCTCAAATCAGATTTGCTTTGTGTCTTGGACTTGATTGGATTCGGGGATCTGAGTCAGTATTGACATGGGGATCGTCTGATGATGATAGTGTGTGTCAGTGTGTGGCTGTTTTTCAAATTAGGAGGTGGACATTCCCTAAGGCGCCATCCCTAACAGCTGTTAGTGGAGTGGACACTATTTTTTTCCCCCCACTGGAAAACATGCTACGAGGCCTGGGGTGTTATTTCAATAGTAGCACAAAACTGTCTTGAATAAATAAAGACATGCTGAAGCTGAAGCAGCTGTTTACGGAAAAAAAAAAGTTAAGAGGAAGTGTTTAAGGGCAAGAGTTTAAGGGTATTTTTAGCACTAATTGCTTAATAAAAGTGTTTAGCAGGAAATATGGAGAGTTTATGGGAAAGAGTTTAGAGGTAAGAATTCAGGGGAAGTGTTTAGGGTTTTGTTGAAAGAGGTGGAAGTGTTTAGAGGTGAGAGTTGAGTGGAAGTGAGACTGATAATTTAAGGAAGTATTCAGGGATTTTTTGTTTTTTAGTGATATTAATTTAGAGATAGTGTTTAATGATACACATTTAAAGAAAGTGTTTAGTGATGAGAATTTAGAGGAAGTGTTTAGTGATGAGAATTTAGAGGAAGTGTTTTGTGATAAGTGTTTAGAGGAAGTGTTTAGTGATGAGTGTTTAAAGAAAGCGCTTAGTGACAAGGATTTCAAAGAAGTGTTTAGAGTATTTAGTGATAAGAATTAAGAGGAAGTGTTTAGTGATAAATGTTTAGAGAAAGTGTTTAAACATTTATCACTAAACACTTCCTCTAAACATTTATCCCTAGAGGAAGTGTTTAGTGATAAGTGTTTAGAGGAAGTGTTTAGTGATAAGTGTTTAAAGGAAGTGTTTAGTGATGAGAATTTAGAGGAAGTATTTAATGATGAGAAATTAAAGGAAATGTTTAGTGATTAGTGTTTAAAGGAAGTGTGTAGTGATTAGTGTTTAAAGGAAGTGTTTAGTGATTAGTGCTTAAAAGAAGTGTTTAGTGATTAGTGTTTAAAGGAAGTGTTTAGTGATGAGAATTTAGAGGAAGTATTTAATGATGAGAAATTAAAGGAAGTGTTTAGTGATTAGTGTTTAAGGCAGTGTTTAATGATTAGTCTTTAAAGGAAGTGTTTAGTGATAAGTGTTTAAAGGAAGTGTTTAGTGATGAGAATTTAGAGGAAGTATTTAATGATGAGAAATTAAAGGAAGTGTTTAGTGATTAGTGTTTAAGGCAGTGTTTAATGATTAGTCTTTAAAGGAAGTGTTTAGTGATTAGTGCATAAAAGAAATGTTTAGTGATTAGTGTTTAGATGAAGTGTTAAGTGATTAGTTTTTAAAGGAAGTGTTTAGTGATTAGTGTTTAAAGCCAGTGTTTAGTGATTAGTGTTTAAAGCCAGTGTTTAGTGATTAGTGTTTAAAGCCAGTGTTTGGTGATTAGTGTTTAAAGGAAGTGTTTAGTGATGAGAATTTAGAGGAAGTATTTAATGATGAGAAATTAAAGGAAGTGTTTAGTGATGAAAATTTAGAGGAAGTATTTAATGATGAGAAATTAAAGGAAGTGTTTAGTGATTAGTGTTTAAGGCAGTGTTTAATCATTAGTCTTTAAAGGAAGTGTTTAGTGATTAGTGCATAAAAGAAGTGTGTAGTGATTAGTGTTTAGATGAAGTGTTAAGTGATTAGTTTTTAAAGGAAGTGTTTAGTGATTAGTGTTTAAAGCCAGTGTTTAGTGATTAGTGTTTAAAGCCAGTGTTTAGTGATTAGTGTTTAAAGCCAGTGTTTAGTGATTAGTGTTTAAAGGAAGTGTTTAGTGATGAGAATTTAGAGGAAGTATTTAATGATGAGAAATTAAAGGAAGTGTTTAGTGATGAGAATTTTCGAGGAAGTATTTAATGATGAGAAATTAAAGGAAGTGTTTAGTGATTAGTGTTTAAGGCAGTGTTTAATGATTAGTCTTTAAAGGAAGTGTTTAGTGATTAGTGCTTAAAGCCAGTGTTTAGTGATTAGTGTTTAAAGGAAGTGTTTAGTGATTAGGGTTTAAAGCCAGTGTTTAGTGATTAGTGTTTAAAAGAAGTGTTTAGTGATTAGTGTTTAAAGCCAGTGTTTAACGATCAGTGTTTGAAGGAAGTGTTTAATGATCAGTGTTTAGAGGAAGTGTTTAATGATGAGGATTTAGAGGAATAGTTTAGTGATTAATGCTTAGCAGAATTGTTTGTTGATACACGTTTGAAGGAAGCGTTTAGTGATGAGTATTTAGAGAAAGTGTTTAGTGATAAGTGTTTTGGGTTGGGTTTGTGTTCAAGTTTGCTGCCCAAAAAATAAAGAGACGTGGAGTTTTTACAGCACGTGAGACTGAAACAAAACACCAGCACCTTTTATGTACAAATAAAGTCAGAGCAGCCATTTTTCTTCCTCCTTCATTTCTGATTCTCAGCCATGTGTATTATCTTGGATGATGAAACCTCGCAGATATCTTTTCTCGCCTACATCCTACGTCTTATAAACACAGTATTTCCCGAGTAGAGCCCGGATTCTGCCTCCTCTTACACTCCCACTTTATTGCTGTTGAGCCTTGTGGCATTTTAAAAGGTTGCCTTGTGTGCTTCGCTTATTTTTATTTAATTCCTGGTAAAATGCTTTGATTTACTGTGTTTTGGGAGAATAAAAAAGTCACCCAGGGCAGTGCTGTTATGCAAATGGACTCTCCTGGGGACAGAAGTGTGTGTGTGTGTGCGCATGTCCAAAAATCAATGGGGGCAGAACAATGGACGCGTGACTCACTGCTTTCTTTTTGAAAGCTAAATATATTTCTTTCCCCACTCAAATGAGATGCTGAAACCTGCTGAAGCTACAAATTTGTCCTAAACACCATGTTTCAGCTCACTCCCTCCCCTGCATTTAACACCAGCGTTCACCTCAAAAGCGCTTAGCAAGCCATCCACGTGTGTATGAAAACGCCAGGCTCTAACGTTAATGTGTGGAGCGAGAGCTTCCCACCGCGCACTTTTATTGACTCATTAATTGCTCGGCGTTTACGACAGAAAGGTTCCTTTGTGTTCATCACTAAACAAAACTCGAGGAATTTGCTGAACGTAGAAGGAATCAATTCTTTTCTGTCTCCTTTAGTGTCATCGGTTTTGAAAAACACCAGCAGTAGGCCAGTCGTGTTCAAGAACACTGCCAGATTTACAAAATACCATCTGATCATGCACATTAACCTGTGAATGATTTTAAATAATTGGTTTTGTTTATCAGAATCTGATGTTTTGAGGAAGTGTTTAAGAATGTGCATGAAAGTATTTAGAGAAAGTGTTTAGGGGAAATGTTTATAAGTGTTTTTCAAGTTAAATCATGTTAAAGTGTTTGTAAGTGTTTCAGGAAAGTGTTTAAAGGGAGAGTGTTTTCAAGCATTTTGATGACATGGTTAAAGGTGTTTGGGGGAAGTCTTTAAAGGTGACATGGGTGAAGGTATTTAGAGGGAGTGTTTGAAAGCAGGTAGGTGATGTGTTTTACGGTGTTTGGAGGAAGTCTTTAAAAAGACGTGTGTAAAGGTGTTTAAGGGAGTATTTGAAAACATTTAGGTGACGTGTAAAGGTACTTAAAGGGAGTGTTTGAAAGCAGGTAGTGATATGTTTAAAAGTGTTTGAAAACGTTTAGGTGACAGTTGAAGGTGTTTAAAGTAGTGTTTAATAGTGTTTTGCTGACATAATTAATAAGGTTTGTATAAAGTCTTTAAAGGTAACATGGATAAAGGTGTTTAATGGAGTGTTTGAAAGCACTTAGGTGACATGTATAAAGGTGTTTGGGGAAAGTCTTTAAAAGTGACATGGGTAAAGGTATTTAGAGGGAGTGATTGAAAGCAGGGAGGGGATGAGTTTTAGGAGCAGGTAGGTGATATGTTTAAAGGTGTTTGGAAAAGAGTGTTTTAAAGTAGATAGATGACATGGATAAAGTTATGGGGGGGGTGTTTAAAAGAATATAGCTGGACCTGGTTAAAGGCGTTTGAAAGGTGTTTAGGTGGCATGGTTAAATCTGTAAAGTGGGAATGTTTAAATGGTGATATGGTAACAGGTGTTAGGATGGAGTGTTTAAAGGCATTCATGTGAGTTTCGAGGACGTGCTTGAGGGAGTGTTTAAATGTGTTCAAGGTATATACTTAGGGGAAATGTTTATGCAAAGTATTTAAATAAGTGTGTGGGGAAAAAAGTGCTTTTTTGGGATTGTTTTTTTGACTTTAGACAGATTAGCGTGTTGTTCCCCATGTGATGAAGCTCATTAAATTGATTTGAGATGCGCTCCAATTTGTTCCATTGCACTTACGGGTTTGCATTTCTAGGTAATGATGCCCAATTGCTCTTCACTAATATAATGCAATTATCCTCATGTTTAGAGGCTTAATACGAACAGACAAACACTAATGTCCGTGATTAGGTAGGTGCTTCTCTGTAATTTTGTTCTGAGCACGTAGCCATGGTGGTGGAGATGTTTTGGTGTAAAAGTAGTTGAGTTGTGCGTGGTCTGAGAATTGTTTATACCTTAATTTAGTCTATTTATCGAGTCTATTAGAGGTCATTGAGTCCAGATCCTCAGTGCTCGGCTTCGCTGAAATAAATATTTCATCAGCAGCTCTTCTGAAGATACACTAAGAAAGGATGAGTTTCTCTGGGCCCCAGAGCATCCTGGGAAATCTTGGCAGCCCGCTGTGTGATCTTCTGCCCAGTGGCTCCTACAAAAGCCAAGTCTATCAAAGTGTTCCACGCTCAGCATGACCTGCTTTCTTTGAAGCATTGGCAATGAAAAGAAGAAGAGGGACTCTGCTATGATAAAGCGAGGCCATTCGGAGACGAAGCGCCCAGTTTGTGTGCATGTGCTCTGGCTTTTTCCCTTCAATTCGACTTTTTAGCTGAATTTCCTGCCTACGTCTGCGCTACGTTTTGCTCTCAACACTGCAGGCTTTGAGTGGAATGTCAGGATGCCTCTAGTGAAGCATAAACAGATTTACTTTCTTCGAGTTCATTTGCTTTCCTCATTATGCTCTGAGGTCATGCCCTCACTGCACAGACTGCATTTTAGAGTTAATATCCCTGTATAGAGACGCACTCATGCAGATCATGTACGCTTTCTGTATTTAACACCAGAGGCGATTTATAATGGAAAATAAATACTTATTAAAACATACCCACATACTCATTCCTGCCATATAAATAAATAAAAAGCCTTAAAAAATGAGTATTTATTTATGTCTTTTAAATAATTTACCTGGTTTTTTTTACATGTATATTTTACAAGTTTATTTACAGTAAAAAGTTTTATTGCAAAAGAAAATTATTTATAGAGATTCTTTAGATAAATAATTCAATAAAATGAATAATAAAAGTTTTAAAACAGAATGTGCATTTATATTGATTCTTTTGAGGCTTGGATACGGCAATTTTTTTGAAAAACTGATTTACCATCAAAAAATGCTTGTTATAAAAAAAGAAAGCAATTCTTATAATGATTATAACATATAGTTGATTTATAGTATTTTTTTTAATTAAATAAATTGCTATTTTTTGTATTTAAATACAAAATCATATACATCAAAAAATTCCAAATGAGATTCTGCCTAGAAACAGGAAATTGATTTTATAGAAAACATTTTTTTTTTATTATAGTGATTTTTAATAGTGCTATTAAATAATATAAAAATTATATTAATAATGATAATATTTTTTTCCAAACAAACAAAAAAGAGATTCTTTACTGTTGATTTATTTTAGATGTATTTCTGTAAGCAAGTACTTCTGTAAGTATGTCTTCATGTTTTTGAAGCAAGTATGATTTTAATCTAATCTAATTTTAATTTCATATTTTTTTAATATATTTATTTTTTTTATTTATATTTTTTAATGTGAGCTTCATCCTCCGTCATTAAAGATGCACTGTTAAAAATGCAGATGTTTTTCATCTGCTGTGTTTATATATTTATTTAATTTCCAAGGCTATTTGAAACAGCAAAGCTGAACATTTTGCGATTCTGGAATATTCCAGCAGCACTCACTCCTCAATTCTGTAATTGTTGTTTTGGGAATGAATTTATGAAAGCCGCTCCCCTCGGGGCTCCTTGCTCAGTAAACACAATCAGTTTTACTTTTGTTAATATTTTTTTAATATATAAATATATGTGGTGTAATGAGAGCGAAACTGATGGGTGCTTTTAAATGCTTTTTGGGGAATTGAGTCTGTAATAATGCTGTGAGAAATGCTTCTGTAATGAGGAAGGCAGAATGTTATGAACTGAACTCCTGTATAATTATTTATTTACTATTTTATTTTATATGCAAACTCCAATCCAATGTTTCCTGGGGTCATTTCTGTTATTTATTATAAACTCTTCTGAATATATTTGGTATGAAACAAATATTTACTGAGTTTACGTTTTCTTAATACCTACAAGAAAGAGTAAATAAGTGAAAAACATTAAAAGGACTCAGAATAATCTTTATAATCTATGCACATAGCACTGCAATGTGAATAAAGATATGCATTAATTCACAGTTGTTAGTCTGGATTGCAGTGTGTTATTGTTAATTTACCAACTATGGCCAAAAATGTTTTAGAGTCAGGGTAAGTGTGAGAAGTTGGAGATAAGGGGTTAGAGTAAGAGGTGAGATTGGGGTAAAGGAAAGGATTAGTGATTGGGTTATTGATGTGTTATGGGTAGGTTTTGACATGGGTTGGGTTTAGATGTTTAGAGTGGTGGGTGCAGTTAGAGATCAGTTGGAGTAAGATGTTTAGGGGTGGGGTTAGAGATGGGTTGGGTTTAGATGCTTAGAGTCATGGGTGTGGTTAGAGATGGGTTGGAGTAAGAGGTTTAGGGTGGGGTTAGAGGTGTGTTGGTTTAGATGTTTAGAGTGATGGGTGAGGTTGGAGGTGGGTTGGGTTTAGAAGTTTAGAGAGAGAGATGGGTTGAGCTGGAGATGGGTGGAGTTAGGGGGTGATGGGTGGGGTTAGAGATTGATGTGTTTAGAGTGGTGGGTGGGATATTTAGTAATGGATAGGGTTAGGTAGTTAGAATTTAATTGGGATTAGATGTTTAGATGCACAGGGTTACATATGGATGAGGGTTAGAGTGATGTGTGTGAGGTTAGAGAGGGGTTGGGTTTAGAGTGATGGGTGGGGTATAGAGTGATGGGTGGGATAAGGGTGATGGGTAGGGTATAAAGTGATGGATTGGGATTAGAGTGATGCATGAGGATAGCGTAATGGGTGGGTTATAGAGTGATGGGTGAGGTTTAGAATCTCAGAGTACAGGGTAAAGGGTGGGGTTAGAGATGGGTTGTGTATATAGAATTACTGTTGGGGTTACAGTAATGGGTGGATTATTGAGTACTGGGTGGGGTTTAAGATCCAGAGCAGGGTTTAGGGAGAGGGGTGTGGTTACCGTTCCTGTCATTTGAATGGAATTATAAATGGGGTTGATTTTCAGAGACAGGACATCTTTCCATTTGTCCTAAACAAAGATGGGTAGAGACACCTGTCTTCATGTATCATTCCAAATGAGAAAGACTGCACAACTGTCACTCACACAGACTGATAGCAAAGTGATGGAGAAATTGATTTACACACGATGATATACTTATTCACGGCTTTAATTATGCACCCGAATAGCATATAATAGAAACGATCTCTGGTGGTTTAGGAAATCTATTAGAGACTTGTAATTGCCTGTGCTGTCCCCTCTCCCTCTCCCTCCCCCCTTCCCTGTCTCATTCATTCCTTCTTTTCTATCATTTCTCTACTACTTTTTTTTTTTTTTAAATAGGATTGAGATCTACTCTGAGACAAAGCGAATGATTTCACCAGGGTCATGCTTATTACCTTAGAGCACAGTAGCATAAAAATGTTAACTGGATTAATATGTAACGTGGATGATGTCACCAGCCATCGTTTCAGGACGTGTTCATCACCATAAGAGTAAATTAGCATTGTTTTGTCGTGCTGTTGATTAGATTTACTTATTTTTTTTTTTAACACACACAATGTTGTTGTTGTTATTATTATTATTATTTTTATTATTGCAGCTCGGTGTAACAATGTTTGGAAACCCAAAGAGTCAACGGTATCCCATTAGAATTGATGGCGGCAAGCTTGTAAACAAAGAGCAGCATTTCAAGAAAAAGGAAAGCAAAATTGCATGGTCCATAAAAAAAAGTGAAAAAGAAGGATATTAGCAAAAAAAAAAAACAGTTTCATTTAATTAAATTTTATTTATTAATGTATTAAAATGCTTCAATAAAGTAGTTTATTTCTCAAACAATATCCAAGTAAAAGAAACTTTTTCAATATAGAAATTGGTAGAAATGTGTTGAAATATATTACTTTATATGTATTAATCTTAATTTGTATATAATAATCTTGTAATGAAAATGTGATGCAGTTATCTATAGTTAACATATTTTTATATTCTTATATTGAATTTATATTGTTTGTCTTGTTTCACAGGCATATCAATGTTTATTAAGTGTGTGTGTGTGTACAGTACACACTAATTTCAAGCTTGAAGTTGTTTTATTTGTTTATAATTTTGATGATTTACATGATTCTGTTTCATTTTTAAAAACAACAGCACAATTTTAACCTTAAAACTAAAAAAAGTGTGTTAGGTGTACAGTTTTTTGTATTTTATTTTAAAGTTTTCTTTCTTTCTTTCTTTCTTTCTTTCTTTCTTTCTTTCTTTCTTTCTTTCTTTCTTTGTCAGTTTGAATTGCTGTCATTTTGTTTTCCTTCATCTTTTTTATTCTATCATTTACTTTTTTCCTTACTTTTTCTTTAAAAGTATATTTGAAGGATTTTTTTTATTACCTTTACTCTTTTCTTTCCCCTTGTCATTCTCTGATTTTTTTTCTTTTATACAATCTTATATTACTTTTATTTCCTCTGTCTGTTTTTTTAACTTTATCACTTGTTTTTAACTTTTCCATCTTTCCATTTTTCCCTTTTCTTTTTTTATTTTAAGAGCTTATATTTGTATTACTTCCTTGAGCAGAAAAAGTCCATTTCAACCTAGAAATTTGTAGAAATGTATACAAATTGGCTTAATAAATTGCAAATTTGGATTATAAAATAGTTTTAAATTTTTAAATTTGAAATTTACTTCTTGAAATAATCTAGTTTTCTTGTTCTATTGGAAAAAAAAGTGTGTTTATTTAATGCATTAATGTTTTTTTCTTGAAACAAAATTATCTGACAAAAGATCAAAACAAAATCAAACTTGAAACAAACTATTTCTAAACAGTTTACTAATTTCAAGCTCAAAGTTTTTTTGTATTTTTTTTTTTTGGTCTATAATTTTTGTGATTTAATGATTTTTTTTTTAGAAGCAACAACACAATTTCAATCTTTCTGTAAAAACCTATTCTATGAAATAAAATAAAATAAATACAAAACAATAACCAACTTGAAATTTGGATTAAAAAATGTTTGTCACATTTGATGATGATTATTATTATTGTTATTATTATTAATCATTAGAAAAAAGCAGAACGAGGGTTAGTTTGTAATCACTGCACATCTGGGCCCTCATTTCAAATCAGAGAGCTGAAACGTCTCTAAAAAGCCTGAAAGTGTTTAATAGTGTTATAAAGCGTTATTGATTTTCTTCCAATCTGTTACGTCCTTCTCGTAAACCTTCTCTTCATTCTGTTATTTTTCAAGGCACAGTAACCTCAGGTGAAAATGCAGAGGACGTTGGACCGTGTAGCTGTCAAGAGCCAGCATTTCTGCATGGGGGGGTTGCTTTCTGAACGTTTTTTTCCTTTCTTTTCATTCTAGCAGCAGTCACTGTGATTTGTCAAGCGCTGTGTTAAGTACTAAACATCCCCTCACGGTGTTTTCACCACAATAGCAGTGTTTTCTAAGTCAATGAGGAATGATTTATCCAGACAGACAGAGCAATACTTAAAATAAAAAAGTCAAAGAGCTTACGTTAAACTTTTGGTACAAAAGATAAAAACGTTTTATTGCAAAAGCATAAAATTTCTAGAGATTTCTAAATTTATTTATTTATTTATTCATTCATTCATTCATTCATTCATTCATTCATTCATTCATTTATTTTATTTCAAATGATTTAGTATGTCTCTGGGCCTTTGTGTGCTCCTACCTCTATACTTCTGCATTCAGATTCTCAAAACATTCACTTCTTCCTCTGGAGGAATCTTCTACAATGTCTTTCTTTCTTTCTTTCTTTCTTTCTTTCTTTCTTTCTGTCTTTCTGTCTTTCTGTCTTTGTTTCTTTCTTTTCTCGCTGTTCTGATTTTTGGTATCTTTGTTTAATGACCGATGGAAACTAGATCTAAAGTATTTAAATGAGATAAATAGTAGTAAATATCTACAGTATGTTTATTGTCAGGGCAACATCTACATTATTGTTGCTGTTTTATTTATTTACCTGTTTTACATAATTCCTGTCTCATTTGACTCCACCCACATCCAGCAAATCCACCCACATCCATGTCAGTGCCTTACTTTGGATTAATTAAAGCACCATGTAAATACTTATCGTTAATCCATTTCTCTGCACTGTATTTACATGATTTTTGGTTCTGGGTTGAAACTAATGTTACAAGCGAAATGCTAAGATCTTTTCTAACATGTTGAGTAGGAGATTTTAAAAGTGTCTTCCACAAGCACACGCCCTTTCTATCTGCTTAGTGTAGCGGTTAGCTGTGCTGTGTTTGCGGAATCCTCGACGAGTTCATGTTCAGGCTGAGCGAGCGAGGTTCTTAGTGAGTGCTGATTGGACGAGCTGAAGCCTCTCGGCAGCACACGTTCCCTTCGATGATTCATCTTCCTGTCAAACAGGCAACACGGCCTCCCTTTAGCCAAGCTCAGTGCAGGACATCGCCTTTCTCTCTCTCTCTCTCTCTCTCTCTCTCTCTCACACACACACACAACTAAAAAAAATCCACACAACTATAAAACAAGACATCAACAATCTGACATCTTGAAATAATTTGCTGCTTTGTTTATACTAAGGGGACAGGGTTATTTATACAGGTAGGTGGGACTAATTATTCAGGTTAGGCTTTATCAGTAAAAATGGGTGTGGCTTCTGCGCCTGTCTGTTAAGTGAAGGAGGTGTGGACACTGTATCTATCAGTTGTACTGAAAGAGGCGTGGCTTCTCTAATTGTCACTCTCAGTGAAGGTGGTGTGGCCTATTTCCCTGTGGAGGAGGTGTGGTCTCTGGAAGAAAGCGGTATAATGCAGCTCTTGCAACGAAGCAGCTCCACTTTCGTCTGTTTTATGTTTTCGCTGATTCTCCTAACGGACTTGACATGAGTGGAAACCACAGTATGCGGTCCTCACATTAACAATAAAGGAGACTTGTATATTCACTCAGAGAGTAGGCACTGAGTGCCATTATTTATTTCAGCTCAAAAATTATGGATGTCCATTACATGCAGGTCGAGCCACTTCAGCTTTAAATGTGTACAATATAAATAACACACACTCCGGCCGTGTGTTTAACCTTCGGCCAGAGTGGAAAAAAAATGTATTTTACGACACGACGTAATAAGCAGCTGTAAACACAGTGTCGCTACGGTTACGGCCTCGTACTACTCTGGGAATAAAATTCTCATGAAGCAGCAGTCGGGACTACAGTGAGCTCTCTTTATATCACATTATAAATCTGATGTAAAAGATGCAAGAAATGAATCCGAAAATAAATAAATGGCACCAGTCCATTGTGGGCGTGTCCCAAACCACACACCCGTCTTTCACTCTGTAGCTCAGGTCCCAGTCTCCAGAAGTTTGCAGTGTAGCAGTGAATTTGGCCTGTGAGGGTGATTAGTAGATGAGCTGACTCAGATGTGTTAAATGAGGTAAAATGCTAAACTCGACTAAACTCCAGCTCCAGTGCTCCTGATACAGAAGCTGCTCCGCACTCCTGATTATTATTATATCATCTTTCATACATATGAGGTAAAGTGAAGGCAAGTTTTCCGCTTAAACCACCAAACTGTTTCACTTTGTCCTCAAAATATCACTCAGAATGTAAGTTCTTTTAAATAACAGCATTTTCTCTCTGACAAAATGACTGACAAGCCTATGAATATTTCATATTAATAAAAGAAACATAGTATCTTAGAAAGACAGAAAGAATATTTAAGAAAGAAAGAGAAAAAAAGATGGAGAGGAAGTAAAGAAAGAAACGAAGGAATGGCTTCGGTGGAAAAATGAAACAACAGGAATTAAAACACAAAGAAATGAGAAAATAGATAGATAGATAGATAGATAGATAGATAGATAGATAGATAGATAGATAGATAGATAGATAGATAGATAGATAGATAGATAGATAGATAGATAGATAGATAGAAAAGGAGAGAATAAAATCAACAATCAACAGTCAACAATTAAATAATATTGCTGAATAATATGGCTGAATGAAAAATGTAAAAAAAAAGAAAGGAAGGATGAAGAAAACATACAGTGTGAATTGTGTAATTAGAGTGAGTTTCATCATCATCTGTCAGTTTGTTATTAAAATCTCTCCAACATTTAGTCAGAAAGCTTCACACTTTATGTGCAAGAAGAAGAAAAAGAAGAAGAAGAAGTTACAGTTTCAGAAGAAAAGCTTGTTGGTGACACGCAGCTGGAGCCACAGGAGAGCCGCCTCAGCGATAGCGCTAACAGCTAATAACAGTGAGTGTACACCTCAGAATGCAGGCTAAATGCTATTTCCCATAGGAGTGTGATAGCATGGATTAGCTTTTCACTCTCTCTCTCTCTCTCTCTTTCTCTCCACTGGGAGTTTTTCGATTGTTTGGGTTTGCCACTTTACGCCAGACAGGAAACATCCCAGTTAGCGTGGCCCTTTAATGCGATTAGCTGTGACTAGCAACTTAAACCTAATTTAATGCGGAGATTTTTTTGAGATTTACTCCTCGCTGTCCTGAGCACAAAAGGAGAGAGGAGGGGTGGATGTTGATGCTGGAATTAGCATACAAAACAGGGCAAAAGGGGACTCATGTAAGCTTTAGCATGCTAAATCTAATGCTATTTACACTTAGCATAGTTGATAGCTCTTCAGCACTAATTCGAGATAAGCTGGCTAAATCTGGAGCAAAGAAGCAAAGACAGCAAGAGGTGGGGGAAGGGTGTGTGTGTGTGTTCATTATACAGTCAGATTTGTCTGCAATTTATTAATGGAAAAAAATTGAATAACCTTAAACCTGACCCAAGACCGCAGTGTATTCAGAAACTTCCAGACATTTTGAGCCCGAGGCAGATTTTCTGGTAAAAAGACAAGAAGAAATGAGCCCCCAAAAAATCGCTAATAGCTTTAACTGTCACATATTTTCAAGGTCGTCCCAAAAAACACTGAAGTTTTTGTCATTGTTCACAGGCTGGAGTTTCACTTTGTCATTTCAGTGCTCTAATTTCTTACACTCTGACTCTACAGGAGCAGTTTGGACATGTGACTCTGTTAGTAATGAGTCTGTTAGTAATTCAGTTTAGTCAGAAGTCTGGACATGTACTTTCAAATGCTTGTGGTGAGGGTAGAGTAACAGAAACTCTCTCTCTCTATCACTCTCTCTCTCTCTCTCTCTCTCTCTCTCTCTCACACACACACACACACATGTATATATGGGGTACAACATAGTGAGAAAGAAAACACAACTAGAAAGAGTAAATATTATTGAGGTAAATTTGGGTTAAGTATAAAATGTCCCAGTGTCAAGTATCAAGTTTAAAGTGTCCAGATGTAAAGCATAAATTAACCACTGTCCAAGTGTAAACTGTCAAGTTTAAAGTTTCTATAAATTATCAAAGTGTCAAGTGTACATCATAAAGTATCCAGTGTCAAGTGTAAAGTGTCAAGTGTACAGCATAAAGTATCCAGTGTAAAGTGTCAAGTGTACAGCATAAAGTATCCAGTGTCAAAGTGTAAATTGTCAAATGTACAGCATAAAGTATTCAATGTCAAAGTGTCCAAGTATCCAGTTTTCAAGTGTAAAGCATAAAGTATCCAGTGTCAGTGTCCAAATGTAAAGCATAAAGTGTCCAGTGTCAAGTGTAAAGTTTCTAGGTGTAAAGTGGTCAAGTGTAAAGTATAAAGTATGCAGTGTCAAGTGTCCAAGTATACTGTGTCAAGTGTAAAGTTTATAGGTGTAAAGTGGTCAAATGTAAAGCTTCAATTGTGTCCAAGTTTACATTGTCCAAGTACAAAATGTCAAGTGCCAAGATTAAAGTGTCAAATGCACAATAACCAACTACAACATGTAAAAGTTTGAGGCATCAATGTGTAAAATTAAAATAGTCCAACTATAGTGTGCAAGTGGAAAGTATCAAATGTCCAGTGTAAATTGTAAAACATCAAATTGTCTAAGTGTAAAGTGTCAAAATGTAGTGTCCAAGTGAAAACTGTAATGTGTTCAAGAATAAAGTGTCATATGCACAGTAACCAATGTAATGTGTGAAGTGTCCAAGTTTAAAGTGTCCAAGTGTAAAGTGTCTAAGTGGCACAGGAAAAGCGTAAAAAATTAAAAGTGGCTTGTTTCAAGTTATATTTCGTAGACTGCATATAAAGTGTCAAGTTTAAAGTGTCAAATGCACATTGACCAAGTGAAACAAGTGAAATGGAATGTGTCCATGTGTAAAGTGTCAAGTTTAAGTGTCCATGTGTAAAGTGTCTAAGTGGCAAAGGGAAAAGAAAAAAAATAAAAATGACTTGTTTCAAGTTATATTTGGTAGACTGCATATATACTGTATATAAAGTATCCAGATTAAAGTGTGAAATGCACAGTGACCAAGTGTACCATGTCGATTGTAAAGTGTCAAATGTCCATGTGTAACATGTCAAGTGTAAAGTGCCAGTATGTAATATGTCAAGTGTAAAGTGTCCATGTGTAAAGTGTCAGTGTGTAACGTCAGGTGTAAAGTGTCCATGTGTAAAGTGTCAGTGTGTAACATGTCAAGTGTAAAGTGTCAGTGTGTAACATGTCAAGTGTAAAGTGTCCATGTGTAAAGTGTCAGTGTGTAACATGTCAGGTGTAAAGTGTCCATGTGTAAAGTGTCAGTGTGTAACATGTCAGGTGTAAAGTGTCCATGTGTAAAGTGTCAGTGTGTAACATGTCAGGTGTAAAGTGTCCATGTGTAAAGTGTCAGTGTGTAACATGTCAGGTGTAAAGTGTCAAGTGTAAAGTGTCCATGTGTAAAGTGTCAGTGTGTAACATGTCAGGTGTAAAGTGTCCATGTGTAAAGTGTCAGTGTGTAACATGTCAAGTGTAAAGTGTCCATGTGTAAAGTGTCAGTGTGTAACATGTCAGGTGTAAAGTGTCCATGTGTAAAGTGTCAGTGTGTAACATGTCAAGTGTAAAGTGTCCATGTGTAAAGTGTCAGTGTGTAACATGTCAGGTGTAAAGTGTCCATGTGTAAAGTGTCAGTGTGTAACATGTCAGGTGCAAAGTGTCAGTGTGTAACATGTCAAGTGTAAAGTGTCAAGTTTACAATGTCCATGTGTAAAGTGTCAAGTTTAAAGTGCCCATGTGTAAAGTGTCAAGTTTAAAATGCCCATGTGTAAAGTGTAAGGTTTAAAGTGTCCATGTGTAAAGTGTCTAAATGGCAGAGGGAAAAGTGAAAAATGAAAAGTGACATGTTTCAAGTGATATTTGATAGACTGCATGTAAAAGCTGTTCTGTAGTCATCTTGTCTGTGACTGAATGCTCTGAAAACCTTATAATAAACTGCAGGCTGGGGGACTAAGATGATTTTGTGTGCTTTCCTCAGGCATTGTGACCAGGAGATGTCCTGTCTGTCCAGGAGTTTGTTACCTGTGATGTCTTCTGCTGTTCTCACTATTCTCTGGAGAGCCTTGCGGTTGTGTGCGGAGTAACTGCCATTCCATACACTAATGCACCCAGTCAGGATGATCTCTGCGGTACAAGCTGGTGAAGGTTTATGGGTTCAGTCCAAACTTCATCAGCTCACAGGAAGTAGAACCTCAGACAAACAGATCATATTTTTTTTATCTTTATTTTAACAATTTGTTTAGAAATTTCTAAATAACTTTGATTAGAAATGATTTAGTTAAAAGCAGTTCAGTTAGAAATGAATCAGTTGGAAATAATTCATATAAATGTTGTTTAGTTACAGGTGATTTGGTTAGAAGTGATTCGATTTAGAAGCAGTTTGCGTAGAAGTGACTCTGTTAAAATAAGTCAGAAAGGAGCAACTTATTTAGAAGCTATTCGGTTAAAAATCATTCAGTTCAAAGAGATTCTGTTTAAAGGATTTTAGTTAGAAGTGATTCTGTTCATAATGAGTCATATGGAAGTCATTTGGTTAGGAGCGATTCAGTCAGAACTGAATCATTGCTGGTTAGAAGCAATTTGCTTAAAGTGATTTGGTTCAAATCATTTCAATTACAACATTCATTTACAAGTGATATGTTTGAAAAACAATTTAGCTAGAAGAGATTTGAGATTCATTTATTTGATTCAAATGACTCTGCTATTTGGTATTTAATTCATTAAATATGAATCATTTAGAAGTACATTGCATAAAAATGATTTAATTCTAAATGGCTCATTTAGAAGTGATTCTCTTACAAGTTATTTGATAAGAAGGGATTTGGTTAGATATAATTTGATTAGAAATTATTCAGATACTTCGTGGTTTGAGGTGATTTGGTCAGAACCAATATGATTAGAAGTGAATCGGTTCTAATTTATTTGGTTACGAGTGATTCTAGTAAGAAATTATGTAACTTAAAAGTAAATCAGTTACAAGTGAGTTGGTTAAATGATTCTTTTAGAAGTGATTCATTTAGAAATCTTCGGTTAGGAAGTGATTTGATTAGAAATGATTTGATTGAAGTGAATCATTTAGAAGTGATTCAGATGATCATATGGATTTATGTTATTTTAATTTGTTTTAAATGAAAGGTTTATTTACAAATGCTATTCATGTCATTACTGAACATTTGATGATGAAGTTCATGCAAAGCTAAACTGGTAGCCATAGGCTCCTCTTCCTAGTACAAAAGAGAGGGAGAGAAAGCAAGTGTAAAGAAAGGATGTGAGACATATACATAAAGCTAGATTACTTGATTTTTGGATTAATCTTCAATGATCATTAATGTAATTTCAGCATTGTCTGAAAATGTTTCTGAGTACATTATGTTTCTGAACTTGTTGAAAAGTGAAGAAGGAGAGAGACAATATGGAGCTATGTAATAAGTGAAAGTGATAGAGACATAAAAAGCTAGACACAAACTCATGTATTGCTATGATTTTTATTGCATATGTATTGTTATTGCTTCTGTTTGTGTGTGTGTGTGTGTGTGTGTGGAGACAGTGAGAGAGAGAGAGAGAGAGAGAGAGAGAAAGAGAGAGCCCATACTTAAGTGGGACAGGATTGATGCGACTCTGTCCAGTTTTATCGCATTGCACTGCCCTCTATAGGTCTCTCTCTCTCTCTCTCTCTCTCTCTGTGTGTGTGTGTGTGTCTGTGTGTCTCTGTCTCTGTCTGTCTCTCTCTCTCTCCCTCTTTCTCTTATGATTTGAGCTTCAAGTCTCTATTGGCATCTCTCTCTCTCTCTCTCTCTCTCCCCCCCCCCCATCTCTGCATGTTTTAACTCTTTCTGATAGTTTATACCCCTCCTCTATCTGTCATCCGGGATTGTCTAGGCTGCATGAAATGCATGCATGGGTGCGAGCGCGCGCACAAGCTCACGGGCGCACGCGCTCGCACACTTAACTTTGCCGGGTGCACAACCAACAGCATGCATCCATGAATCCACAGCTGTGTGCGTGCGTGCGTGTGAATGTGCGCGCGCGTGAGTGTGTGTGTTAAGTATAATATCTGATGGCCGGTGTTGAGTGTTTGTGGACGGATGGAGCATCAACAGCATCAGGATCCCTGCACGCGCGCACAGCCACCGTACTCCCTATACACGCGCGCGCGGCAGTGTGTTTAATCGTCTGCTAGTCTGAGAGAAGTGAGAGCGCGAGAGCGCGAGGAGAGAGAGAGAGAGAGAGAGAGAGAGAGAGAGAGCGACGATGCACGCGCGCGCGCATCATCACCACAACCACCATCATCATTACCCGTGGAAAATTCGGTGTTAAAACGGATCAAATTTTCTTTTAATAAAAAAAGAGAGAGTGAATGTGTGTGAGAGAGAGATATACTGGAATAATCGAGAAGGATTTTGCAGCCTGGATTATTGCAGCGCTACGTTCCGGTTAACGGATGTCGTGATGCTGCTGCCGCTTCGAAGACGATCAGCCCGGTAAGAAATACATGGATATGACGAAGAGTTCAGGGATGAGAAAAGAAAAAAAGAAACAAACGCAAAAAAATAACGAATAACGCATAATGAAATGGTGTGAAAGCTCTGATGCAGCTTGAATGAGGGAGACACCACCACGCGCTAAGGATGTTCTTACGAGTTTATCAGTGCCAATTGATCAAAATGTGATGAATTTCATGTGTGCTTGATTGAAACCCTGGGCAAATATTTGAAGGAGGCGTCAGGGTGTTCAAGGAATTCACGATTTGCATGTGTGGGTATATAACTGCGGTCAGTTTCGCTTAACGGGAATTTCTTTCTCTTTTTTTATTTATTTATTTATTTATATATATATTTTTAAATGCGACAGAAAAGTCGTATGTGGATGTGGATCTCTCTCTCTCTCTCTCTCTCTCTCTGTGTGTGTGTGTGTGTGTGTTTGTGTGTGTGTGTGTTTGTGTGTGTGTGTGTGTGTTTGCGTGCGTCGGCGAGTGTCTCCGGTACCGGAGAGAGAGAGAGAGAGAGAGAGAGAGAGAGCATGGAAGGAAAAGAAGGTGGATGTTGATTTGCATGAATCACAAGATCCCGCAGAAACGCCGGAATCAAGGATTATTATCTCCAAATCACGGATAATTTAATCCAGGATAGTGTAAAGCGGGATAAATGATAAGAATCGATGGATGTTAATTGGAAAGATTTGGAACTGCTAAGAGTGTTTTGCTCTCAAGATCAGCGGTTTTTTTCTCCTCCGCCGAGATGCATGGGGCATCATCAGATTTCCATACAGACACACACACACACACGCATTCTGAACGTTTGGGTCTATTTAAACCGAATTAAACTCGTTAACCGGCTTTAAAAATACAGGAAAACAGGAGTGATCGGATATGCGGGGTGAGTAGATAAAGCTTGTTAAACAGATTTGGATATTTGGATTATACAATTCAGCGAGCTTGTTTGGCGTGATTATAACCTGAAGCTTGTGGGGGTTTTTTAGCATGCACATATTTATGCATAAGCAACGGCTAATAATCAGAATGCGCGCTCTTATCATAAGCAGTGCATGTTCAGTATTCGCAATAAAGCCAGTTGCTCTTTTCGGGCAAATTTCTCCAAGCACTTGGCGTGTTGCTACTTCTCTTTTAAACAAATAAATGTTGAAAAATGTTCTCTGTGTGCTTCTACTGTTCCCTGTGTTTATACAGCTCGTCTTAGAGGGGGATTTTTGTGTGCCTAGAATGTCGTGCACAGCCTCAGTGTTTTATTAATTAATGCATGTGACTCAGATAAATCCATTTCTTTTTAAAGAACTGGGTGAATAATTTATTTTTCATTCTTTAATTTTCATATCTAAAATCAACACCTCAAATGTTTCACGAGAAAATCTGGTCACTAAGTCTGTGATCGTGTCTTAAAAAAAAAAAAAAAAAAAATCTTTTGGTCCGTTTGCTATTTATTCCAAAAAGATTGATTGCCCTTTCTTTCTCCCATTTCTAGATGACACCACAGTCTGCAGAGGCACTACAGTGAACGGCGCCATTCAATTCGATGAAAATGCGTGTCTGGATACTGACACTAATCTTGCTGCTTGCCGCTTCTCTGAGCCTGGTTGAGATGTATGACAATTATGGGGAGATCTGTAGGAATCTGTGCACTTGTGAAGAAAAAGAGGGCATCCTGACGGTCAGCTGCGAGAACCGGGGCATCGTAAGACTGTCCGAAATCAGCCCGGTTCATTTCCCCACGTATCACCTACTACTGACGGGGAACCTGCTGAAAAAATTGTCCGTCAATGACTTTATCAACTATACTGGAGTCACCATCTTGCATTTAGGCAACAACGACATATCCGAAGTGGAGACTGGGGCTTTTAATGGACTCCAGGGATTAAGGAGGTTGCACCTAAACAACAACAAAATAGATGTACTTAGGGATGATACGTTTACTGGATTAGAAAGCCTGGAATACCTTCAGATTGATTATAATTTTATTAGCATTATTGAACCCATTGCTCTCAGCAGGCTCCACCATTTGACTGTGCTAATTTTGAATGACAACCTCTTGTCATCGCTGCCTACAAACATTTTCAAAAATGTGCCCTTGACCCACTTGGATCTCAGGGGCAACCGCTTGAAAATGTTCCCTTACATTGGCCTTTTGGAGCACATGGATAAAGTGGTGGAATTACAGCTAGAGGAGAATCCATGGAATTGTTCTTGCGAACTTATCGCACTAAAAGCTTGGCTGGAAAGCATTGCCTACACAGCACTAGTTGGAGAGGTGGTTTGTGAGACTCCATTCCGGCTCCATGGCCGCGATCTTGATGAGGTCTCCAAGCAGGAGCTGTGTCCTCGGAGGGCCATTTCGGAATATGAGATGCGCCCGCCGCCACCTCTCAGCACGAACGGATATTTCCAGACGACGCCGGCGGCAGTGACTTCCTCGGCCACATCCTCAGCAGTGCTGAGGTCGTCATCCCGGCCTACCAAGGGCACTCGGCAGTCCAACAAGACCAGGTCTAAGCCCACTTCTCGCATCCCAGGCAATCCCTATAACTATGGGCCAATTATAGCTTTTCAGACCAAATCTCCCGTGCCTTTGGATTGCCCCACGGCATGCACATGCAACCTTCAGATCTCTGATCTTGGGCTCAACGTCAACTGCCAAGAACGAAAAATCGAGAGTATATCAGATTTAAAGCCCAAGCCGTATAATCCCAAAAAGATGTACCTCACTGGGAATTACATCCCTGCTGTACGCCGATCGGATTTTGTCGAGGCAGAGGGATTGGATTTGTTGCACTTGGGAAACAATCGGATAGCACTCATACATGACAGGGCATTTGGGGATTTAATTAACCTGCGCAGGTTATACTTGAATGGCAATTTGATTGACAGGCTCACTGCAGACATGTTCTTTGGGCTCCAGAACCTGCAGTACTTGTATTTAGAGTATAACAAGATCAAGGAGGTTGTTGCAGGTACATTCCGTTTTGTGCCAAACCTTCAGCTGCTTTTCCTAAACAACAATCTGCTAAAAACCTTGCCAGGAGGCATCTTTTCTAGTATGTCACTCTCAAGACTCAATCTACGCAACAACCACTTTCAAAACCTGCCTGTGAGTGGAGTTCTAGATCAGCTCAAGGCTTTGGTGCAAGTGGATCTCTTTGAAAACCCTTGGGATTGCACGTGTGATGTGGTAGGCATGAAAATATGGCTGGAGCAACTCAACTCTGGCACTGTGGTTAATGATGTCATATGTGCATCTCCAAAGAGACTTGCAGGGCAAGACATGCGCAGTATCGTTTCTGAACAACTGTGTCCTGATTACTCGGATACTGTTGTATCTACGGTAGCTCCATCAGAAGCGACCTTGGAAGGGAAGGTAATAACCACTGAGACACCTCTGAGGTTCAACACTCCTTCAAGCACCGTCCCCTTGTCAGTCCTCATCCTTAGCCTCCTCCTGGTCTTCATAATGTCCGTTTTTGTGGCTGCCGGGCTGTTCGTGGTGGTCATGAAGCGGCGAAAAAAGTCACAAAGTGACCGCACCAGCACCAACAACTCGGATGTAAGCTCCTTTAACCTTCAATACAGTCTTTATAGCAATCGTTCAGTACCCAAAGTCAAATCCCCGGCAGGTCATGTCTATGAGTATATCCCTCATCCTCTTGGGCACATGTGCAAAAACCCCATTTATAGATCTAGAGAAGGGACCACTGTGGAGGATTTTCCTGATCTGCACGAACTCAAAGTTAGCTACAGAAACACCAATGAGGAAGAGCGGGATCCAACTTCGAGGAGCCCTACATACACTGTTAGCACCATTGAACCTCGGGAGGAGCCTTCGACTGCTCAGGATGCAGAGCATTTCTTCCGAGGGATCTTAGAGCCGGATAAAACCCCGAATAGTGCCGGAAATAGGTATGATTACAAGTACCCCAGTCCTGGATCTTACACGTACAACCCAAATTTTGACGTACGTCGGCAATTCTTGCATCCCGAGGGAATTAGAGAAACTATGCTCTATAGCTCAGCTCCAAGTACTGTCTACGTGGAGCCGAACAGGAACGAATATTTGGAACTAAAGGCGAAACTCCAAATGGAGCCGGATTACCTCGAAGTTCTTGAGAAACAGACAACGTTTAGCCAATTTTAAACCTTGTCTATGAACAAGAGTACTGTTAGAGATTTTCACCCCATTTCCATGTCGAAGGGTGCATCGGGGTGTACGGTGTACGCCATCTTTAAAGAAACAACAGAACAAAGGCAACAAACAAAATCCTACAATGGGGTGTGCCAAACTGTCTTACTTTAATTTTTAAAGATACATGACATTAAAGGAAATAAAAAAGGAAAAAAAAAGCTCTCGGGATGAAAGCACGAGTTGTGATACAAAACTGGTGATGCAAAAATCGCAAAATCTATTTTTTTAAGTTGACAAATTGAATACACGTAAATAAACAAACGTAGCTGTACAGATTAATCCAAGTACGTTTTTTTCAGGAGTATATTCACGCAGATATTGCGAACTTTAACAATACAAAAATTGAAAAAGAACACTGTATTACAGTGCATCTAACTGTGCAGGACAATTCCTCTGCTCTAGTCTGTAAGTAAGTAAGTATTTATTGGTATAATCTCCATGTATTTTTAACATTATTTGATTCTTCATCATTATGACCTGTACCATTATCCCTCTGTACAAGCTTTTCGTTTGTAATTTTTTGATCATTTATTGTAGCTTGCATTGTACAAGTGGCTTTCTTTCAGCGGTGGCACACCCCTCCCCCCACCCACCCCCCAACCCCAAACTCCTCCTTCCCAATCTTCCCAATCTTCCCAATCTTCCCAGTCCTTCACCCTCATCTCCAGTGTCAAAGAGAGACTTTTGCTTCATTTAAAGATTTAAAAAAAGAAGTGTCTTTGTATGCCGTCTGCACTTTTTTGAAAAAAAAAAAAATTAAAGAAAGAAAACAGGAGGGCCAATGATGGTCTTCCCAGCTACCATTAGAGGAATTATTATATATTAAAAAATGATTCATTCATTCTTAATATGTATTTTAATATGTTATCTAAAACAAATTCATAAATGATAATTGAAGTAATAATTATGTTGTGTAATACTATTTTAATGTAACACCTATTTTTATACAAGCATTCGCAATTCTCTTTTTTCCCCCCCTTATTGTTTTTTTTTTTTTTTTCGATTGCTTTCCACTTATTATTGCACTATATTGACCAAAATATGTTTATGTCATCAATAAATATGATGTCAGGTTCTTATATCCGTACATATATACACGTCATTGTTGATAACGCATTTCCGTTACGACAGTCACAAGGAATTGAGTGATTTTAGGAGTAACTTTATCAATGCTAATCAATACAGACTTGTAACCAGTTATTCAGAGGCCTTTCAATAACTTTTTTTTTCTTTTCTGTGCTGTAAAAACAAAGAGAAAAAAGAGAAAGAAAAAACATACTGTAGGAGAAGGTTATTAGCAGTGAAAATTGAAAATGGCAGGGTTAATATCGCAATAGCTGCAGGCCATGTCATCCACTCGTTGCTCATCTGCTGCATTTTAATAAGAAGAATACGTTCTGAAATTTCTTGATTGCATGAGGCTGCATTTTGTCTTTGGATTGTAATGTGAGTTTTTTTTTACCTTGTAATTATTGGTATTCGGATTGATTTCTGGTTAAACAATTAAGGTTAATTGATCAGCAGGAAGAAAGTACAGAAAAGGTTCAATTCTGGTATTTGGTGCCTTTTGGACCAGCAAATGTTTGAAACTGAAAATCATTTTAAATCACCCAAGTTATGGATATTTGGTCCGTTTTACATTTAATTATAGAGTTAAAATTAAAATTCAAGCTTTTTTTTTGGCATGCACTAAAATAGGAAATCCTACTCATTACATCAAATTATTTTTAGATGAATAAAGCCATCAACAATGTTTTTTTAAGTTGTTTTTATTTGTTTCACCACACAATGCCTAGAAATCAAAATATGAAGCACATTTCAGTATATGTTCTCTGGAACCTTATTCTGTTTTCATTAAAAAAAATAGCATCAATATATGCAGAACTAAATGTGTGATTCATAAGTTTTTCTTTTTTTTTAAACGCAGAACCTACTGTACAAAACCCTGCTTTTTTTTTTCCTCCCGCCATGTCGTTCTCCTTCACCATCACCCTCGAGCTATTTTTTATTTTTAAAACCACATGTAGTTAATTCTATTAGCAATAAATCAGGCGTCTGCATCCGACCAATTGTGAATCTGAAATGATAAAAGCAAACTTTTTTTTTTTTTAAATTTTGGAATATTTAACACTTTTGAATATTGCTTCTGGATAGGATTTTTTTACTTTTTTTTTTTTTTTTTCAATTACACAAGGTTACAATAATATCCTGTATTTTTTTTTTTTAATTTTGTTTGTTTCATCTTTCTATTTATTTTTTTTAATTTAAAAGTGATTAAATACTGTATAGATAAGAGACAGAGATATATAACAAAACAAAACAAAAAAAGGAAGGGTGGTTCAAAGAGGAGAGAGTGTTAAAGTCTAAAAAGAAACACTAGTCATCTACTGCCCAATGTTTTTAAAATTTTTTTTTTTTTTTTTATTTGAGCATGTTTTTAAAAGCAAAGCTGGATTCCTTGCTTTAATGAATTTTTTTGTAAAATGGCTGTGTTAAGTATTGGGGTTAGAGTGTGACTCCCCCCTTCCTCCTTGTTCCAATGATAAAGAGCTCCACTTTCTCTCTTTCTGTCGACTCGAGGGCCTCGTTCCAAATCGCGACGTGACGCGGGGGCTTTTTATAGCAGCAAAAAAAAGGAAGGGGGACGAATCAGACCTGCTATGGCAGGACAGACCTTGACACGGTGTTAATCTCTGAATTGCCGCCAAGGGATTGGGACGTGATTAATCGGTGACGGTTACTAATTGTCAAGAAGAAGCTGTTTCTTCTTCTTCTTCTTCTTCCTCTTTTTCTTCTTCTCTTTTTTTTCCCTACACAGCCACATTTCCAGCGAATTAAATCTGGACTGATCCTTCACCAGCTTGGTCCCTGAAACGGATCCCAGATCATCAGTTGCGTAAACACTCACCCTGGCATTATGAATTTGGACCACTCGCCCCACCAGTGTGCTAATTCTAGACCACTTAGAGCTCGTCAGTCCATATGGCCAGCTAAAGAGGAGCAATCTGAACACGGTGCAGCAAAGCTCGTGCGTCGGGAATACGCGGCCAGCCGTTTACGATGATTATTTATTATTATTATTTTTGGCACGGTTTGGTAATGTGCTCCGGTTTTTGGACCTCGCTAGCAGAGGATTAGCGCTGACGTTCAGGCCTCTGCACCTTCAGAAGGTTTATGATCAAGCTTTACTGGTTGTCCACTTCATAAACATTAATAGATCCTGGGGTTTGGTCTTATTGTTGGTGAAGTGGTTTGGTCATTTGGGTGAAATCGGATGTTGACTGAATGCATCTTGAATGGCTTTCGTTTGCTTGTTTGTTTGATGTCCTAAATTATCGTTTGTCATTTTATCATTTAGATCAGATTTCTTCTTCGTGCACTTTTTAATTTATTTATTTGTATAAAAAAAAACAACACAAAATTTATATTCTTTCTGTGAAAAAAAAATGTTTTGGTCATTTGGATGGCCAAACGTTTTTAAAACACAATGCATTTTAATTATTTCTTCTTTTTTTTTTTCAAATCATAAAAGCTGCATGCTTTCCAAAAATTCGGAATTTGAATTTTCCATATTTCCACATTGTTATACATGAATTTAATATTTGAAAGAATAACAAAAATTACCACAACAAACTTAATCTAATTTTTGTTGTTTTTATTTTTTAGAATTTGTTTAAACACATTTTTAGTATTATTTTATTTTTTATTGATCTTTAATGTATTTAGAATTCTTTCATATCCCCCCTCTTATGGGTAGCTTAATAGTTCGTAAAAATATAACTTCATATATTGCTTTAAAAGAAAGCCCCACCCCATGCCCTAACCTCCGCCCTTTCACTGAAAAGACAGAAGTAAATAAACTAAAAAAAAGAAAAATGGTTTTTTTTGCTTTGGAAATTAGATTTTTCTAGAATTTTTAAACAAAACAACCCTAACCCTGGCTGCTATTGGTTCCTCAGGTGTCTCTAGGATGAAATAATTTCTTCGTTTTGGAGATTAATTAGCCAAACCTCCGTTTGAAGGTCATCCTTTTAAAAGTCTGTGATTAATGCATTTGACATCACCTGTCAATCAAAATTATCATCATTCACCCGACGTCTACTCCATCGCTAATTAATCGCCGTTCCCTACTGTGTGTGGGTATGTGGGTGGAATCACTGGATGCGTGGGTGGATCTGAATCCGTCACCATGAGCTATCGGCGTCGAGGTGACCCTGAGCGCTAATGTTGCATCATGGGAAAAGAATAAAACATCGGCGTCAAACGAAGTAATGCTTTTAATCAACGCTCTGGGAGAGGAGTGATGTTTAATTTCTTAATTTATCCAGCGATTATTTAACTTTGTCGCATTGTGACGGGGCGTGTGTGTGTTTGAGTGTGTGTGTTTGCCAACCAAGTTCAAGGAGAATGGGCTAATTGCGAAGGCAGAGATGATATCTGACAGGCACCAATGAGCCTCTTGATTAAACTAATCATGATGTTTAATGGAAGTCGTGGAGCCTCCGGGGAAAAAACAAATTTATTTCACAGGTTGAATAGTCCTTTACAACATGGTGTGTGTGTGTGTCTATGTGTGTGTGTGTGTGTGTCTTCGGAGTTTGACCCTGGAAATGAGCGAGACCTTGTTTCTGTTTACTCCTTGATTTGTTTTTGTGTTTAGACACACTCCACTCCTCATGTGTCCATGTTGTCACTCTGTCTGTTCCAGCTCGAGTGTGTTTCGATGGATTTCTTCTCTCTGTCTCTCTCTATCTCTCTCTATCTTACACACCCACACACACACACACACACACACACACACACACACAGACACATACTGCTTTATCAGCTCATGGTTGCATTTGTTTGAACAGAGACTGTTCATCGCTAGAAATGTGCTGCGTCATTGTGCAGGGCCGGGCCAAAGTAGAATGATCTCATCATCACGGCAATAATAATAATAATAATAATAATAATAATACATTTTGTGTGCTCAATAACCAGCTGATTTTCTTGCATAATTAAATTATTTTATTTTATTTTATTTTTTTTACTTTTTTTTAGAATAAATTTCAATGAATTTTTATAAGCCCTAAAAGATTAATTCATGGTACTCTAATCTCAAAATGAAGATAAAGAGATTTAGATATATTTTAGAAATGTGTATTATTGAAAAATTCCTGACTCAAGTTCCTCTGAGATCCAAAAAAATGTGATAAGCAAAAATCATCATAATGAGTATTTGTTTAGTCAGTAGAGGCATTTGTTTGGTTGTTTATGTGCAGAAATCGCTTCTATAAATCTACAATGGAAAAAATAATTATCCACAGCCATTATGGGATACAAGAAAATGAAACACAGATAAATCACTTTTTTCAGGCTGAATATGAAATTACAGCATATAGAAAATAGGTGAAAAACTATCAGAAATGTTTTAGGAAAAGAAAAAAGAAAAAATATTAATAAAAAAAAAAAAAACAATATTAACCATAATTTACATGCATAACCGCTCACCCCTAAACTACTATTTTTTGTCACTGCATTTTATTATTATTATTATTATTATTATTATTATTATTATTATCAGTGTGGCACATTTTGATAGTGTGGATGATATTTTTCCTGCTCTTTCTAGCAAAAACTTTCAAGATCCATCAAATTGTGAAGTCATTTGCTGGTATGATTCAGCTCTGGACTCTTCTTTTGGTCCCTTTTTGAGTTGGATCTATGGGATGTTTGGGTCACTGTTGTGTTGAAATGTTGTATGACTATTATTAGTAGCTATTCATGATTCCCATCACCTTCTTATCCCATCACCAGCCCCATTTATAGCTGAAGAAAAGCAGTTCTAAAGCATGATGCTACCACCACCACTACCAGTAATCATATAATGAGTAGAATTTCTTGGGATTTGGTTTAGAGCTTGGATATATATATATTTTTCTTTTTTTTTTTCTTTTAAGAAACAGGAAATGATTCCGTCTGAGAAACTGCTTTTGTCTAGCCACCCAACCTCATAGACCAAGAATCTGAGAGATTGTTGTTGCATACAGAGAGTAATCAGTACGTGTCAGAATTTCCTGCAGCTTCTTTAATGTTATTATGGTTCTCTTGGCAGCCTCCTTGGTACATTTTTGTCTTCTCCTTTTATACATACTGGAGGGACGTCCTGTTCTAGGTGATGTCACTGTGGTGCTCCATTTTCTCTATTTGTTAATAATGGACTTTGCAGTCTTTCATGGTACAGCTAATGTTATGGAAATTCTTTTACACCCCTCTCCTGATTCTTATCTTTCAACAAGTGAGTGCTATCATTGTAGGCTCTCTGTGGACCGTCGTTTCAGCAGTCAGATAAAAGCTAGAAGATGTGAAGAAAATCCTACAGATCTTCGTTTATTCGTTTTGATTAATGATATCTAACTTGAGCTTGAATGTGATTGGTTCATTCTGAGCACAGACACTTTGCCAATTCTAAAAAGGTGTGCAAACCTATGCAACCAGGTTATTATACCTTATTTTTTATTTTTTCCTAAATTTTTTCTGAAAGTTTTTCACATTTTTAGATGATGGAAATTCACATAGAGGATAGAAAAACTTTTCACATGATTTATCTTGGTTTATTTTTATTTATTTATTTCATTTCTTTACTTTTTCTAGCCATTCTATCAATTTGTAATGTATACTCAAGCTAACCAGGTGAATTTGATTCAGAAATCACATTTTAGACACTAAACCCAAAACTTTTCTCCATTTTCTGTTAAGTAAAAAATTACCAACAATGGACTTAATAACAAATTCAGATTTCTTTCCCTGTAAATCTAAAAGATTTATTCTGGTTGTACCAAATTTTCATTTTAAATATTTTATTTCGAATTAAATTTGATTTACATTTTTTTTTTTGCATAAAATGTATTGATTTATACTCGATTATGAATCACTAAATGAATTGTATTTATTTGTTTATTTATTTTCAAGAAAATCAAAATGCTAAATGATCTATCTTTGTGATATCCCTTCAGGTTTTTTTTGGAAGATTTAAGAAATTTACATCAAACTTTATTTACTATGTATTTTAGCAACACTCCCTTTCGTATAATTTTTTGTAAATATTTTCTACTCCTACTGGAAAAAAAATTCTCTAAACTCTCAACACATCTTACATGGAAAACAAATCACAGTACAATAATTCTTTTTGTTACTTCTAACACATAAATGTATCATTTTTGATGGTCAATAATTTATTCTTATTTTTTATCTTAATTTTTTTTTTCTCTTGCATAAAACACATTCACTGACCTCCACAAAAGACACAAATGAAATTTTCTTTCTTTCTTCTAAAAAGGAAATTAGAATTAAGAATAATTTTCTTTAAATTAATTTTTAAAATAACCCTTAGTTATTGAAACATATTTTATTTCTGTTAAAAAAAACATGTTAAAGAGTCAAAATGTTTACATAACAATAATGTTTATAATCCATTGTTTATATAATAATATATTAATTCCAATAATGTTTATTTAATTTTATATAAATTTATAAAAACAAGAATATTTATAATTTATTGTATAAATTATTTATATAACAATAACGTTTATAATACATTGTTTATAAAACGGTTGATCAATTCTGTTAACCTTTATATCATTTCAGTAATGATTATATAAATATAAGGTTTATAATATCATGTTTATATGGCAATATTTATCTAAATTCTGTTAAAGTTTATATAACAGAAGTTTGGACCTTAGGGCTGATGGGTAGTGAAGTCCTGCACTCATTGGTGCTATCATGACCTAATAATGTTTATAATAATTTGTTTATATGCCAAAATATAAATTCCATTCATGTTTATATAAATTCTGTCTGTTTAAAAATATTGCTTATAATATTTTGCATTTACTGTATAACATATAGATTTTTCTATAATAGCTTATTTAAATGCTGTTAATGTTTATATTACACTATATACATTCTGATAATGTTTATATGTTTACTATATAATATAGATTTAATTATTTATAAACAGCAGCTCTATAGAAAAAAACAGCACTTTTGGACATACTGTAAGTTTCTGTTACGTTAGCAACATTTTTAGCAAACCCCCGTAGCTCCAGCGCAACAGGAAAGGGCTGAACGTCAGACCTTGAACTTGTTTTTGAAGAAATATTGCTTTAACAAGCGCAAAGTGTTTCAATAAGCGAGGTTTTTGATCTACAGTCGACTTTACACTGTGTGCAACTGAAGGCCAGCGATCCTGCATGCCTCTCACATTTCTCTTGATTTGTAGCAAATCGAGTCTCCATTTTGCCTTGTTGTTGTTCTAACATCACCGCATGAACCTTTCGACATGAAAAGAAAAAATATCTTCTGTTTGTTTTTTTACTGAAAAGCCACCCTACGTTATTCTTTGTTGAAAAAATGTAAAGATATTTTTATACATTACAGCTTTTCTTTTATTTACAGATTACTTAAATTATTACTAATTATAAGTTTTATAATTTAATTCATTATTTTACTTATACATTAATCATTTTTTAATTTTTATTTTTTTATTATTTATTTATTTATTTTTTGATAAACTCATTCATAGAAAATACACAATTGCATTGTTTCAGACTGAAATACTTTTTTTCCTAAGGAAAAACAAAAAAAACAACATAATGAAAAAACCATTGAGTTACACTCTAGGACATAAAACTCTAGAAAAAAAAATGTTTTCTGAAGAGATAATTGTTTCACAGATAATTTAAAATGTAAACACTTGGACGAAAGGTCATTGAGGGCGCATGATTTAAATGAGCATAAAATTGCATGTTTAATTGTTTGGTAATTAACTGCAGCAATTTTAAAATTAGGGTTTTATGGAGAAGGGCTTTGCTATCAGAACAAACGGCATTTGACACTTCACTTGAGAAAAAAAATAAAATAAAACAGCTTAAATTTGTTATATTAAAAACATAACCCTTAAAGATATCTTGTTTTTTATGATTCATTTGATTTCATTATGATTATATGTCCGTAACTGACTTCAACAGAATTCAACATTAAAAAAAAAAATAAACTAAAAATATAAAAGATCAAATAATAATAATGTTACTCATTAATGTGTGTAAATGTAGGGTTTGCATAGAAAAAAAAAACACCCAATGAACATAAGATATGTAGGTTGAAACACCTTGTCTGAGGAAACCAGTCTAACTGGAGCTGACAGGAAGGCTATGGTAATGCAAATAGTCATTATCATAATCTTTACAACCAGAGCAGAAAAGCATCTCAGATGAGGCAGACCCTTGAGGCAGGTGAGCATCACATCAGGTTCCACTGTGGACACAGGCTCATGCAAAAATAAAATCTCCTGGTTTGACGAGTCTCTGTTTTAGATGATCAGAATTTGGCTTAATGGGACCTGACCTGCCTTGAGGCAACAGTTCATGCTGGTGGTGGATGCTGATATTAACGTAACTGCTGACCCATGTTTGCCTTTTAAAGTCAACCATCACATGGAAACACACTTTATTCTCTTACTCTTATCATTAACATTCCTTACACAGAGCACCTTTCACTAAAATCCCACCAAAACAACCAACCTTCAATCGCAGATGATTCATCTTACAATTTACAGAGAATATTAATATTCCTTTTTTTTTCAAAGGAAAACTGGACAAAGGGTAATTCACAACCTACACTTTTATTACTATTTGAAATTTTCAAATTACATTATGACCCATTTATCCAAAGCCATTTGAAGACCACGCTCTAGAGAGTTAAAATGCACACAAGCTATAATTTATAGCCCTGTTGACTTAAGATTTTTTTTCTTTCCTCTGCTTCCTGTCTTTAAACACTAAAGCTCTCTGTTAATAAAACACAGACTGAGGAAATGGCTTGTGGAGAAAAAAGTAAAAAATTTTCAAGCCACAGTGAGGCTAAAATGAGCATAAAATAGTTGGTGTAACCATCTCTTTAATCGTTTGAGGGTTGTTCCAGGAACACGGTTCTCCAAGAGTACCTGTGCATGGACAAACCAAAGAATTGATGGATCTCAAGTTCTAGCAACTTAGAACTACATAACCTTTGTACCTGGTTCTACAGAGGAACATGGTTACTGGGTTTAAACTTTTTTCTTTTAAAGTAGTTTTTTTGGAATCTTTTTTAAACCATCTCATACATTGTTCTAAGTAGAATGACTAAAGGTTCCATTAGAGATAAAACCAAGATCTGAAGTAAAAAGTTCTTTAAATGGATAATAAGTTCTCGATTACCTGACATCATGGAATTGGTCAAGAGAAGGTCAAATCGAAGAAAAACTTTCTTCATGGTAAACTGGGAGTTTATTGCAAACCTTCACTGAAGAGGGAAATCCTATTTTGTATAGTTCTACCAAGGAACTTTGAAGATAGACCAAAGAACCCTAGAAGAAGATTCCTTGAATGGTTCTTAAACTGGTAAAATCTTCTGGTTTATAGTTCTACATAGAAGTTATAAGCGTTTCCTTAAAGACAGACCAAAGAACTGAGAAAAAATCTTTAAGCTTCTTTAAATGGTTAAAATGTTCTAGTTTACCAGAAAATATCTTGAATTGGATTGGGCATATGGCTGGTAACAGAATTCAGAACGTTTTTGAAAAAAGGGAAACCCTCTGTTATACAGTATGATTCTAAATAGGAACTTTAAAGACAGACCAAAGAACCAAACCAAAGAAGAATATTCCTTGAAGGTCCATTGGCTGGTTTCAACTTGCTTTAACAACTGGTTAAATCATCTGCTATATGGTTCTACATAGAAGCTGTAAGGGTTTGTTTTGATACACAACACAGAACTTAAATAAAAAATTCTTGGCTAATATGTTCTAGATCTACCTTTACAAGTTCTTCTAGAGGGACAAATCAAAGACCAGTGGTCTTCATGGTTCCTTTAAAGCAGGGGTGTCCAATTTTATCTGCAAAGGGCCTGTGTGGGTGTGGGTTTTCATTCCAACGGAGCAGAGGCCACACCTGAGTCTCCAGAAAGTCAAGATCAGTTGATTAAACAGGTGGAATCAGGTGTAGCTTCTGCTTGATTGGAATAAAAATCAGCACCCACACTGGCCCTTTGTGAATAAAATTGGACACCCCTGTTTTAAATAGGTGTTGTTTTTTCGACTGCTCCCTGCTTGGGGTCACCACAGCAGATCCTTCAGTCCACATGTTTTCCTTTGGCACAGGATTCACGCCAGACACCCTTCCTGACGCAACCCTCCCATTTTGATCCGGGCTTGTGACTGGCACTGAGAGTTATCTCTTCAGTGGCTGGGTTAGCTTCTTTCCCCAGGACACGGCAATGAGAGCGTGGGATCCTACCGCTGGACCACCAGGAGGCTCTCTGCTTTAAAAGGATAACTAGCTTTATTTTTATCTTTCAAAACACTGTTCTACTTGTAAACCTTTGTAAAGGGAAGCCCTCAGTTGAAGATTTTTCCAAGTCCTCAAAGAAAAACAAACCCAAGAACCAAGGCCTTGTTGCGGTTCGCTGGATGTTTCCTGGTTCAAGCTTTCTTATGTGGCTTTACTTGGAATCTTTCCTGAAAAAGAAATCACGTGATCTAGGGCTCTACATAAAGGTCTAAGGGATTCCTTCGAGATGTACCAACAAACTGAAGTGAAAAGATTTTAATGTTTTTTTTTTTTATGGCTAACAAGTTCTGTGCCAGGCTTCTTCATGGAAGCTTTTCTGAACAGAAAACACAGGGTTCTTCCACAGGGACAAAACAAAGAACATGGTACCTTTAGGGCTCTTAAAACAACTAATGTGTTCTTCCTTTCTAACACAGTTCTCCATGGAACTGTTTCTGAAAAAGAAAAGCCCTGCTGGACTTCCTGTACAGGGACAAAGTGAAGAACACAAGAAAAAGGGTTTCTGGAATTTACATGGAGGTCTAATCCCAAACATCTGTTTCTACCCTACATAGGGAACTTAGACAAGGAGTAAAAAAAATTAAATGATTTTCCTTTATTTTGGCTTGGAATTAGCAATGAGATGCAGATGCATGATGTTTCATTTGTTCCTGAATATTCAAAACAATGACTCCCTCCCACCTCATCTCCTCTTTTTTCCTAAATGTCACCTTGATTAGTGTCACCACTGAAACATGCTGCTAAAGTTCAGGAGTGCGATTAGCGCCAATCGAACAACACATTCCACTTTATCGATCTGTTGATTCAGGATCAAGGAGTTCCGCTTTCTGCACATGACTTGTAAATCTCCATAGATCTCATCAATATGCAAGTGCAACCGAGAATGCTAACATGCGCTAATGCATGCTAATTAGCCTCTGTGCATGTTTGCAGGGATCATCTGCTCGATTTATGAACTAAAAGATGTGGAGTTTATTGACATGGATGATAAAAAATCGAGGAAAATATTCTTAAATTCTTAATAATTAAAAGAACTTGGTTTAATGCCATATACAATGTATTTATTTTGAATACCGAAAAAAGCAACAATAGCTAACTAGAGACATTGCTAGCTGTTACCGCTAGCTGTACAGCTACTACTGTATTTTATAGGCATTTTAGCTAGTTATCTATTTTCCTTCAGCTAACAGCTAGCTAACTATATGGAATACTTTATTTTACACCACAAGACATTTGAGTTCTCAAATCTGAAGAAATAATTTTACACAACAGTAGCAGCAGACATTAAACAGCTACAGATGCTCAGCTAATTACTTATAGTGTGTTTTAGCACTTCCTGAAAGAGAAGTCCTCTCTTTTATATTTTTATATAGCACCATTGTGGAATATACAATAATTTCTATTAAAAAAACATTTATAGAATTATTAGCAAGCTATTTGTTTTTAGCTAGTCTGTTGCTTCATAGTGGGTTTGTGTGTCAATAAATTAGCAAACTAGCTTAGCATTACAGCACTATAGGGAATTTCTTTGTTTACTAATGACCTGTTAGCGCTATTAGCTTGTAGCTAGCTTTAGTTAAACCTTTTGCTACAAAGTTGTCAGCTAGCTATTTTGCTTAGATCTCATTGAAAGCTTTATGGCCCGAATAATGGATCTCAAAAGTTTACACACCCCTAGCAAAGCTCTCTAAAGTTAGATTTTGGTTCTATCCACTCCAGAGCACGATGTTGCCACCAAGATGCTTCCCAACATGTGGGCGTTGTGTTTAAACCATCGTTAGCCATTTCAAACATATAATTAAGAATTATGTGCTAAAAGTTTAATCTAAATCTCATCAGACAGTAACACACAACAACAAAAGCCTAGCCTGCTAGCTAACAGTGCTACAGTGTTTTAATGGTACTGTTATATCTATCTATCTATCTATCGATCTATCGATCTATCTTATGTTTATGTATTATAGTTTAGTTTTCTTGTGTATAATTTTACACACTGTTACAGAAACCAAGGCCATATGGTATCAGCAGACTTGCATTAGCATTATTGTAAACATTAATTAGCTTAGTAGCATTCAAAACTGTATACAATACATTTCTATCCAGCTAAACATCAGCTAAAGCTTATGCTAGAAGGACACCAAGCAGAAACTCCACACAAGAGGCTAAGCAAAGCTTTGTGTAATATAATTTGGCACATATTAGCGTTGTTTAGCATTCAGAACTGGTTGAGCATCTGCACTAATTCACAACCTGAATGCCTGCACCTGTGTGTTTTTTTTTATTTCTTATAAAAAGTCTCCTTGCGCCTTTCCTTTTCTTTCCTCCCTGATTCACCTCATCCCTCATTCCGAGCACGAACCCAAAGGACAGACAAAGGGGGGGTGAGAGAAAGGGGGGAAAAAAAAACAAGAGGAGGCGACGGGCGCTTGCTGCTAATAGCTGTAGTCATTTGCTTTCGTCTGGCCTGCAGTATCTACATTAAAGCAAAGAGCACACACACACACATACACACAAACACACAAGACTCTTGCAGAGAACAGGCAGCTTGATCTAAAATAAAAAAATAAACAAACAAAATGATAAATAAATTAGCATTTTGGTGGCTTGCTGTGCTTTATGCTACATCCAAAGCATGGGCAGGTAAAAAGGGAATATTTTTTTGGGGAGCCTTTTTTGGAGGATCAGTGGCGGACCGTCAGGGCCAGCAAGGCCTTCTCTGCTGGCCTAAACAGTGAATCACTGAATCACTGACTTGCATGTTCATATAATATATGTTAATGTATTTTTCCATGAATGTGTATTAAATTATTCCCAATAGTTTATTCCCTACATTTCATAGCTTTTCTCTTAGTTGCGCTGCTTCCAGTAGTGTATATTTATGCTAAGAATATTTATCCAATCATATTTTAGCCAGTGGCTGACATCATGTGTCGCCAGAGTGAAAATCTGCCTTAGGGCCTTCAAAATCAATAGTGCAGGCGCCCGTAGCTTAAAATAAGTGGCAATGAAATTGTTACCTTAACCAATCAGATTTCGATTTGGCATCACTGGGGCCATCAAGCAGGTGTACAATTACGTCAGCAATTTCCCGTCTTTTGATTAGATAATTGGAGTAGTCAGAGTCAGCGACCCGCCCATATACATTGTTTCTATATTCACTGCGCCTCATTTCGGATGCCGTGTCCTCCGGAGATTGCAATTTGCTGCATACGGCATCAACAATGTCTTTTTTAAGAAAAGTAACCATAATAAAATGGACTATTCCTTGTGAAGTGTGAAATACTGTAGCCGAATTTCTTTTTTACTTTGTTATTTAATGGTTGATTACTATCTATTGCCGTGGTGTGCAGGGGCGATTCTAGAATTTTCATTTATGGGGGGCTCAGCCCCCAATGAGGGTATAATAGTAAAAAAATAAATAAATCAATGAAATAAAATAAAGGTTTGACTAACAGGGTAGGATAGTAAACTTATTGCAGCATTCCACTGTATTGCATAGATGTGTATAACATTTGAGTACTGAACAAGACAAATACGAGTCTTCCTGATCTCTCTCTCTCTCACACACACACACACACACACACACGTACTTGTCCTCTGATCCTCTCTCTGTGACTTCAGTCTGTGGATTGAAGAACGCGCTGAAAGACGGGGAAGAGCCGAAGTCTACCACCGTTTTCATATGAAATTTAAAGGGGACTGAGGCGATCACGAATTTGTGTAGAGTTTATGGAGAATCTCAGAATTTTAGGAGGGCTGAGTAGAAAATGGCCTAGCGATGCCCATGGTGGTGTCATAATGATGGTATAGAGGTGGATTAATTCAGGAAGGACACCAGTGAAGGCCTAAGCGTGAAATGCATGGCCCACCACTGATTACATATATATATATATATATGTATATATATATATATATATATATATATATATATATATATATATATATATAGTTGAAGTTAAACTAAATGGAATTGGAAAGTTATTACATAAACTTGCTTAGTATCTGTTAGCATTGCCTTCAGTTAGCTTCTTTCTATAAGCTTCTCTCAGTAAGTTGCTGGAATTGTGGCCTGTTCCTCCTGACAGAACTGGTGTATCTGACGCAGGTTTTTAGGTCTACTTGCTTGTACACTCTTTTTTAGTTTCTATCAAACAAAAGTTTGTTTAGCGTCAGGGATTTTGCTAGAACTTTGGTGGGGATATTAAGATCTTGTGAGCCATTTTCCTTCCTCTTGATGCTTTTTATTATGTGAAGTGCAGCAGTCATAAACTGATGCCACCACCATCATGTTTCACAGATTGGGGATGTTGTTCATTTACATTTTTGATTCATCACACCAGAAAACATTTCTAAAAAAAAAAAAAAAAAAAATGGTATTGGAGAACTGGCTTTTTCATTGACTCGTTTTAATGTGGAAAAACATACTCTAGATTTTTCCTCCAGCATCTTTACAAGGCTCTTTGTTGTTCTGTGGGACATGACTTGTTTTTTATTTTTTGAACCAAACTATGTTCATCTCTAGGAGACGGAATACACTGTATTGCCAAAAGTTTTGGGACACCCATCCAAATCATTAAATTCAGGTGGTGTTTTTCAGGGTTTGGGCTCGGCCCCTTAGTTCCAATGAAAAGAACTATTTGAACTCTTAGAACTCTGGGAATTTCATGCCCCCAACTTTGTGGAACTTTGTGGAACAGTTGTTGCCTTGTGGAACAGGGATGGCCCTTCGCACCAGTGCTCGAAGCAAGGTCCATAAAGACATGGATGAGTTTGGTGTGGAGAAACTTGACAAGCCTGACCTCAACCTGATCTGGGCCATCCCCAAACTGTTCCCACAAAGTTGGGAGCATGAAATTGTCCAAATTGTCTTGGTATGCTGAAGCATTAAGAGTAAATTTTGCTGGAACTAAGGGGCAAAGCCCAACCCCTGAAATATAACACCTGAATTCAATGATTTGGAGGGGTGTCCCAAACCTTTTGGCAATATAGTGTAGAGAAGACTCCTTCCCAAGAGGAACAGTATGACAGCTACATCCAGTATGTCAGGTGGTCCCATGGTATTTATACATGCATACTTTTTTTTTTGAGTTCCTGGCTGATTTCTTTTGATTTTCCCATGAGTTAAGCCTAAAATACATCCACAGGTACATCTCACTCTAGTTAGCCAATCAGAAGCTAATTATCTAATTGCCTAAAGGCTTGACATAATTTTCTGGAAATGTCCAAACTGTTTTAAAGCACTGACCGGAGTTGTCATATAGTCAATTAAAAGTGAAATAATCGGGCTGTAAAGAATTGTTGGAAATAATTACTTGTGTCATGAACAAAGTAGATATCTTCAACAACTTGACAAAGCTATAATTTGCTAATAAAAAAAAATTGTGGTATTTTTTTGAATGTATTCATTATTATACTTTATTTAGTTATTTCCAATTTTGAATTATTTTGCTTTGTTTCAAAATACATTTTTGTGAATGATTATATATTATTTTTTAAAATAAAAATATCAATTTATCAATAAAATAAATTTAATAAAATAATATTTATAATTTTTATATTTTAAATATTATAAAATAATATAATATATATTTTTTAAATAATTTATTATATAATACTTTTGTATACTTATTAAATACTACCATTACTATGCGTTCTTTTAAAAATAGCTTAATGTTTCAGCTGATTTCTATTTTTTTTTACTTTAGAAATGTCTATTTATTTATTTATTTATTTTTGAAGTTGCATTTTTGAATTTGCTGCATATGCTTTTCTTAAAAATCCAATTTAATTTAAAAAAATGTTTGCATTATTGTGCTTTATTAAAATACCTTATTATAATGATTTGCATGCTTTTGTTTTCAAACGTCTGCATCCTTATGCTTTGTTTTGTGGAACTTTTTGAATTTCTTTTGACACGGTTTGCAATTCTGTGCCTTCTTTTTATAACCCTACTTTCTGACCTACTTTAGCTTTTACATTCTGCTTTCTTTCAGAACATTCTGAATGTAATTTTACTTAATGATTCTTTCTTACCTCTTAGTTTTGGCTTCTTTTCTTTTTTTTAATGACATCTGAAACCAATGGAAATAACTTTTTATTTCATTTTAAGTGTTTAAAATGCTCCTAGAAAGGTTTATTATTTAAGACTCCCCTAATGCAACTTTGGCCTCATTGCTACTGGTGAGAAACTGAACACAATTCCAGAACGCTCTCAACACTTCTCTGTAGTGTTTAGTGTTGTGTGTTAGTGTAAATCCACTGTATGGCTCTTGAGAGAGAAAGAGAGAGAGAGAGACCCCTAAACCCTCAACTCTGCAGCTCGGTCAACTGTGGATTAAAGCGTCTGCTGGAAATGCAAATGTTTACCGTCTGTGTCGATAAGCTGGCTGATGTATTCGTTTCTATAATTTCTAGAGATTTCTATCTTGCCTGTGTTTACTCCACGGCATGTGCAGGACGATGAGCAGAGCAGCGTGATGGTGTTTCGTTTGACTACATGAAAGCGACTCCATGATCCCCGACTCAACAGATCAATACAACATCAATAAAGTAAACAGCGCAGTCGGGCCCACGCTAAACACATTCTCTGAACTCATTTCAGGAACGAGGCAGTTCAGGGTGACATTTCAGAAAAGCAGAATACACACACGGGATTTATGTCTTTAGGCTCACCGAGAAGAAAGTCACGAATCAAGGAGAAATATGAGTCATTTCTTTGCTACAGCTGAAGATATTCAGTAATATTACTTCATTTATTTATAGGAACATATAGAAGAGAATAATCTATAAAAAAAATTTTCTTGAACATTATGTTTAATATACCCAGAATATAGAGCCTAGAGACACACAATAAAAAAAACTCAGATTATAATCAAAACTTATATTAGATTATTATTATTATTATTATTATTATTATTATTATTATTATTATTATTATTATTATTATTATTGTGTATTGCTTGGGGTAAATTTGTAGTTTTATTTTAAATATTTTACTTTATTCTTTTGTTTAATGATTATTATTGAATTTCTAGATGGATTTTCCTATTTTTATTTTTTTTATTTAATTTTTTAATTTAACTGTTGAAATATTTGGGTTGCTCAACAAGTGACAGAAATATTTTTTTCAACAAGATCAGCAAGTGAGAGCCATTTGACCTTTTATATATGTATCCTTGATACATATCCTATTCTTAATCTGGAGGGTTTAATATGGGGTTAGCCCGCCGTTTGCAGCTCTATCAGCTTCAACTCTTCTGGGAAGGCTTTTCACAAGGTTTAGGAGTGTGTTTATGGAAATTTTTGACCATTCTGACTCTAGAAGAGGTCAGGCATTGATGTTGGACGAGAAGGCCTGGATCACAGTCTCCACTCTAATTCATCCCAAAGGTGTTCTATCAGGTGGTCAGGAGTCTGTGCAGGCCAGTCAAGTTCCTCTGCAACTCGCTCATCCATGTCTTTATGGACCTTGCTTTGTGCACTGGTGTGCAGTCATGTTGGAACAGGAAGGGGAGCATGAAATTGTCCAAAATGTCTTGGTTTGAGGCATTAAGTGTTTCTTTCACTTGAACTAAGGGACCAAGCCCAACCCTTGAAAAACAACCCCACATCATAATCCCCCCTCCACCAAACTGTATACTTGGCACAATGCAATCAGGCATGCAGTGCCATTCTCCTGACAACCACCAAACCCAGACTCGTCCATCAGATGGGCAAACAGAGACGATTGATTGGTCACTCCAGAGAACATGTCTCCACTGCTCTAGAGTCCAGTGGTGGCATGCTTCAAACCACTGCAACCAATGCTTTGCATTTCACTTAGTTATTTAAGGCTTGAATGCAGCTTCTCGGCCATGAAAACCCATTCCATGAAGCGCTCAATGTACTGTTCTTTAGCTAATCTGAAGGCCACATGAAGTTTGGAGGTTTCATGAATGGACTTATTGCACAGGTGGCAATCCATCACTGTACCACAAATGAATTCACACATATATATATATACACTATATTGCCAAAAGTATTTGCTCACCCATCCAAATAATCAGAATCAGGTGTTCCAATCACTTCCATGGCCACAGGTGTATAAAATCAAGCACCTAGGCATGCAGACTGTTTTTACAAACATTTGTGAAAGAATGGGTCGCTCTCAGGAGCTCAGTGAATTCCAGCGTGGAACTGTGATAGGATGCCACCTGTGCAACAAATCCAGTCGTGAAATTTCCTCGCTCCTAAATATTCCACAGTCAACTGTCAGCTGTATTCTAAGAACGTGGAAGTGTTTGGGAACGACAGCAACTCAGCCACGAAGTGGTAGGCCACGTAAATTGACGGAGCGGGGTCAGCGGATGCTGAGGCGCATAGTGCGAAGAGGTCGCCAACTTTCTGCAGAGTCAATCGCTACAGACCTCCAAACTTCATGTGGCCTTCAGATTAGCTCAAGAACAGTGCACAGAGAGCTTCATGGAATGGGTTTCCATGGCCGAGCAGCTGCATCCAAGCCATACATCACCAAGTGCAATGCAAAGCGTCGGATGCAGTGGTGTAAAGCACGCCGCCACTGGACTCTAGAGCAGTGGAGACGCGTTCTCTGGAGTGACGAATCGTGCTTCTCCATCTGGCAATCTGGACGAGTCTGGGTTCGGCGGTTGCCAGGAGAACGGTACTTGTCTGACTGCATTATGCCAAGTGTAAAGTTTGGTGGAGGGGGGGTTATGGTGTGAGGTTGTTTTTCAGGAGCTGGGCTTGGCCCCTTAGTTCCAGTGAAAGGAACTCTGAATGCTTCAGCATACCAAGACATTTTGGACAATTCCATGCTCCCAACTTTGTGGGAACAGTTTGGAGCTGGCCCCTTCCTCTTCCAACATGACTGTGCACCAGTGCACAAAGCAAGGTCCATAAAGACATGGATGACAGAGTCTGGTGTGGATGAACTTGACTGGCCTGCACAGAGTCCTGACCTCAACCCGATAGAACACCTTTGGGATGAATTAGAGCGGAGACTGAGAGCCAGACCTTCTCGTCCAACATCAGTGTGTGACCTCACAAATGCGCTTCTGGAAGAATGGTCAAAAATTCCCATAAACACACTCCTAAACCTTGTGGACAGCCTTCCCAGAAGAGTTGAAACTGTTATAGCTGCAAAGGGTGGACCGACGTCATATTGAACCCTATGGATTAGGAATGGGATGTCACTTAAGTTCATATGCGAGTCAATGCAGGTGAGCGAATACTTTTGGCAATGTAGTGTATATATATATATATATATATATATATATATATATATATATATATATATATATATATATATATATATATATATATATATATATATACACACACTGACAGGTGACATGAACAACATTGATTATCTTGTTACTATGGCACCAGGCAAGGGGTGGGATTTATTACACAGGAGGTAAACAGTCTCACATTTCTCAAAGTTGGTGTGTTGGAAGCAGTACAAACTGGGCAACCGAATCTAAGAGTCTAAGTGACTTTGACAAGGGACAAGTTATGATGGCTGGACGACTGGGACAGAGTTTCTCTGACACAGCAGGACTTGTGTGATTACCTACAAAATGTGGTTAATGGAAGAACAGCAATGAGATAAATGACTCATTGATGAGTGTTAGGAGTGAGGGTTAGCCTGCTTGGTTCGATCCCAACACACACAAAAGTCTGCTCAGTGCAATGAGTGAATGTATGTGTATTTTTGGTGTATATTTTGGTTTAACGAGCGACACACACACACAATACACACACACACACTGTGTAGGCCCATATTTGGTTCCACAGCGAGCGTTTCTAACCGAGCTGTTGTGTGCAAGCTGTCGTTTATTGTTATGCATGAAATTCTCTTGTAGCTCTTTTCTCTTTTACTTCAGATGCTTTGTTGCTATGATACTGAGCTGAAACGGGTGAGGATACTGGCGCAGAGTTCTCTGGCTCCTCAAAATAGCATCACACAGAGAGCCTCTGATCTCTGAACGTGTCGACACAGATCTTCGGCAGATTCGTGCATCTGATCGTCACTCCACACTCACTTCCTTCTCTCTGAGTCCTGGCCTCACTTTACAGCACCGAATTGAGATTAGGTGTAATGGAAGTGACCCACATGGCCAGCAACAGCAAACACACACAACATGTCACAGAGTAACGTCAAGGAGAAACCACCTCCAGATATTTAGCAGAACAAATGTATTTATTTATTTATTTAGTTATTCATTCATTTATTCATTAATTAATTTATTTATTTCCCACTGGGAAGCATTTATTATTATTATTATTATTATTATTATTATTATTATTATTATTATTATTATTATTATAGAGGTTAGTGTGAGTTTGATGTAGACATTATAATAGATTTTTAACTTAAAAAAATATATATAATATATATCTAATCTATGTAAAGTAACATTTTAAAACATTACAATTTTATTTTATTTCATTTTTTATTTTTTTTTGCTCAGACCAATAGGTGGAGGCCCTTTTAATTATTATTATTTTTTTAATAATAATTTTCTTGACCTATTTTCATTTATTATTATTATTGAATTTATGTACTTTGTTATTTGTTTAATTTATTTTGTATTCTTTTTTTCCCCTTTGGCTTTTTGCTAAATAGGAGGTTGTAATCATTTTTTTGTTCCTTGAATTTAACTTCATTATGTTTATTATTTTAAACCAGATTACCAACTGAAGGCCATTTATTATCTTTTATTTATGCATCCTTTGTATTTTGATTCTTAACATTTTGAAATTTGTTTTATTATATTTGGTCTTTTGAATGAATTAAATTTTGTTGCTCTTTGTTTTCTGTCATTGCATTATAGCGGTCTTGCATAAGTCTTAGTCAGTCTGGTCTCCCACGTAGGTGTGTGTGTGTGTGTGTGTGTGTGTGTGTGTGTGTGTTCCCACTTGTGATGCGTTATGCAATCGCTTGGTCACCCTCAGCCTCGTGAGTAATTGCAGATCTTTGGAGATGTTGATTAAAGGCACTCATTTGGAGCCATGTTAGTGCTTTATCATTTCTGAGGCACTAATAAAAAAAACAGATCAAACAGAAATAGAAAGAAACTCATAGGAGGGTTTGGCGTTTGTATAGTTTTTCAATTAATGTAATTATTTATTTTTATTATTATTGTATTTATTTATTTATTTTGGACTGGAGGCATTTTTATTACATATTTTTAGACGGTGCCTAAAAGGGCTTAAAGTTGCACCCTGCAGAACTCCTGCTAATAGAAAGGAATTGATTTAAAGCATTTAAAAAAAATAAATTCCCAGTCCCATCACAAGGATTAGTCACATTTCCCCCAGACTGCGTGGTCTTTGATGTGACTGCGCCATCTTTCCCGCTTATAATAAAATGTGGCCACTTGCAGCACAAATCTAAGAGTTTTTTTTTTTTTTTCTAGGGAGTTGGCCTTCGTAATTTATGTTTTTTTTTTTTTTTACATAAATTAATATACTATACTATACTATACTATACTATACTATACAATACTACAGTTAATGTAGTATAATATAAATTATGTTAAATATTATAATTTATCATATTTAACATAATTTATTATATAATAAATTATAATAAAGAAGAATTTGGCTTCACACAAAAATATGAAATAATATTAAATAATAAAAAAGTAAATATATTTTTATTAATACATTTTTCAAAGCCATAAGGACTGCATAATGATAATGATAATGCCAAGGCAATGCATTATTCATGAGTATTTATTTATTTATTTATCTATCTATCTATCTATCTATCTATCTATCTATCTATCTATCTATCTATCTATCTATCTATCTATTTGTTTGTTTGTTTGTTTAATATAGTTTTCCTACAGTCCCTTCCACAAAGTACTGGAACTGCAAGACCTGTGCTTTTGTTTACAGATTGGGTTTTGAGATGAAAAGATGAATATGAGACATTAGATAGATATTTACATTTAGATTAAAGATCAGGACAAGCCACCTTTTAGAAGATCAGACTGGAATTTGAAAAAAGTACATAAAGCACCAAGATGAACCTCTAGCAAAATGATGGACAGGCCAAAATGTGGAGAATGAAATGATCTGCTCATGATATAAAACCTGCACACTCATCACTAAAGCATGGTGGTGGTAGTGTCATGACTCAGGGTTGTATGGATGTTTCTGGAAAAGTTACTGTTATTAATAATGTAACTCTGGATTCAGAAATCACAAGAAGTCTGCCAAATTATAGAGAAATGCATCTAATTGGAAGGAACTTTATCATGCTGCAAGACAACAAGCCAAAACCCTCTGCCAACTCAATAAAGAGGGTTCTAAAGTGGCCAAGTCAATCACCAGAACTTAAAATAATTGAACAGCATTTTACCTGCTAAAAGAAAAGACTAAAGGGAGAAATAAAAGAAAAACTGCAAGAAGTTGTGGTACCAAGTTGGAAAGGTAAAAGATGGGATGGGTTGCCAGATTGATGCAGTTATTTCAATTAAAGGATATGCAACCAAATTAGACCATCTGTTCCAAAAATCCGATAGTCTGCCACAAAAAGCTGCCGAGTTGGTTAGCACTTATAGATGTAAAAAATCAGGAACTGACAGATTTTTATAATATTCATCATTTGATCTCAAACCTAAATGTCATACTTATATATTTCATTTCATTGCTTATAAGGATCTTTATCTTCCGTATAAGGAAAAAAACGATACTGATCATAAACATTTGAGTTGTGAGATATGTGATGGATTCTTGCGTGTGACTTTACTGTAGGACTTTCCTCGAGAGCGTTCTGTTACACGCTACCAATGACCCAGTGATATTTTTCACATTACTCAGGGGACGAGAGCTTCTAATCATCTCTGTAATTCACTCGGGCCTGCCTCGGGGACATCCTTAATGTATCTGGATGCTTGCAGTGACCCATGCTTTGGTGTAATGATCTGTGTGTTATAGGTGCAGCATCGCTAGTTTGGTAATTAGGCTTTATTATGGCACAATGTGTGGGTTAAAAGCACTTATCAAGTGGGGCTTAGCTTAACAGCGACCACTACACACATCTAATCAGTGTTATGCTTCATCCTGTGTACATGTTAGTACGCATGAATGATGCTAATGCAAAGCCCTCATTAGCATTTTTTGTTAGCACTGAAATCGTGAATTCTATAGGTAATATTTTGGACTTCTTAGCATGCTATTTCAGCGCACTCATCAGCGCATGTTAGCTAATTAATGAAGGAAAACACCACGACCGTAACTGGCTAATATGTGGCTAATTACTATTTAATTAAGTAGCAGTTAACCTCTAAATAATGAGCAAATAAATAATGTGTACAAACCCTGAGTTAACACAAGAATGTGACAGTTTGCAATGCTGCAAATTTGTGCCGGTTAGATAGAAATACTGTTAATAAAATATTTAAAATATTCAAAATATTTAATTATTTCATAAAATCTCTGTGGTCAAAATTCCTATGACCAAAACATGGCTATTTTTTTACGTATTTTTTTTACATGGCTAAGTTTTTATTTTATTTTATTTTATTTTATTTTATTTTATTTTATTTTATTTTATTTTATTTTATTTTATTTTATTTTATTTATTTAGTTAGTTTAATGTGGGTATTTGTCAGGTACTCAAAGACTGGATGCAAATGCAAGTTGGTTTCATCAGAACAGTTCACAAAAATATTACCAGGACAAACAATTCAAATGACAATTCGAATGAATTTTTTTTTGAAAAAAATTATTGTGAAAATGTTAAATTAATACTACTAATAATAATTATACCAATAATAATTTCCATTTATTACTATATTTCCATATGCCATAATAATAATAAGCCTCTGATTAGACACAGATGATTTGGTAGTAATATTTTGTGCAGAGTTATAAAAGTTTCACATTTATATTCACAGTTATACATTTTTACAAATTTGTTGGTTTTAATATTATTATTTCATTTTCTTCCTGCTCAGTTTAATACAATTTCATTAGTAGAATCGGTCAGAAGAATTTACACCCAATCATTTGGATGTGTTTTTCTTCATGATGTCATATCTAACTAGACTAAAATTCATCCGAGTTCCATCCGAGACCACGTCTGAGTCCTTGCTAATCTTATGCTAATGTGAATCTGCCAAATACCGTAAAAGTAATCCAGCTAGAAATGTGTAATTTGTGATTTGTATGCTGCTGCAACTTTGCTCCCATCACGTTCTTCCTCCGATATTGTTTGCCATCTTACCTTTTAATCCGTTTTGAAAGCTCTAAAAGCTGCGGACATCGGCAAGATCAGCATCGGCATTCAGGAAATAAAAGAATTAATTAACACTCTTCCATTTTCGCCCATGTTCCACTTCATGGTGGTTTTAATTGCTGTGTTTTACCAGTAATGGAGTGTGTTCCTCTTCTGCTGTGTGTGTCTTTGTATGTGTGTGTGTGTTAATTATTAAAAAGCTTGTCACACTGTGTATGAGTGGCAAGGATGACTTTTTGAGCTGCACATGGAAGCAAAGTTCGATAAGTGTATTCATTTAGCATCCGTCGCATCTGCGGAGAGGTGATGATGAGCTGGAGAAAGGAGGGAAAAAGAGTCCTATTAATACACTTTCTCCTGATTTATGAGCAGTGGAGACACGTTGAGTATGTAACTGTTCGACTGTGGTCATTATCTAAAGCACTTTAGACCAAAACAGAAGCGGGCTTAGACTTGCTCCCGGTGGAACTCCAGCTAAATGAAAGCAATTGATCTGAACTCATCTTTTCATTTTATTCAGTAATCCCTCTTTTCATTAACTCATGTCCCTTAATCACTTCTTTTCTCAGACCCTGCCTGCAATCCATCACTGTTTTTTTTTTTATGTTTGTTTTTTTTTAAACAACCTTGTTGACATTTTTTTTCCTTCAAGCCTCAGAAGTGTGTATGAGCGATTAGACAGGATCTTCTGCTTTTTCCCATGGGAATTTGAATAAATTAAGTTATAAAATTATGGTTCCTTGGCAACAAGGGAAATTATAGACAGGGTACAGAAGCTAACTGTGGTGTGAGGTTAACGATTTAGCTAGCACATAACTGTTACTTACTTGATATGGAAATAAGACAGAACCATCTGGTATTTCTGTCAGAGACTATATTTAAAAAGAAGCTTCTATAGATCAAGGTCTTCCATAATTAAATGGACAGCCAATCAGAAGGCACCAGAGAGCACAGCCAATCATATTTGATCCATTAAAAGGCTTGCACCTCCAGTGTTCATTTCTAAGGTACCATATCCAGGTACTGTATATTCTGCTGAGCTTGGCAACTTTGTTACTTATGTGGTTTCTAGCAACCAAAAACTTGTGTACATACCAAGCTCCTGCCACACTATCTAGAGCACCTTTAAATATTTTAACATTAACCAATACAAACATGTCAAGAGGTTTGACACTGATGTCTACCAGGAAGGACTTGCATGAAGTTGGTGTTCTTAGTCATATAAGAAACCATCAGATTTAATAATCAAAGTGGACCAAACTTTCAAGAGGTATAAGTATCCAAGGAATCCAAGCATCCAAGAGTTCCAATCTTTCTACAGATATACATATCTAAGACATCTGAGCAGAGTCTGAGCATCCAAGGGGTCAAAGATTAGAGGGGTTCCAAGCAGCAAGGGTTCCATGCATGCAAGTGGTTCAAGCATACAAACGGTCCAAGCATACAAGAGGGCCAAGCATGCAGGGGTCTGAGCATACAAGGTGTCCAAGTATGCAAGGGGTCCAAACATATAAGGGGTTCAAGGAAGCAAGGGGTCCAAGCATAAAAGAAGTCCAAGCATGCAAGGGGTCCATCAAGCAAGGGGTTCAGGCATCCATAGGATGCAATCATGCAGGGGGTCTGAGAATGCAGGGGTCTGAGCATACAAATGGTCCAAGCAAACAAAGGGTCGCAAGTAAGTAAGGGGTCAAAGCATACAAGGGGTCTGAGCATACAAGGGGTCCAAGTATACAAGAGGTCCAAACATATAAGGGGTTGCAAGTAAGTAAGGGGTCCAAGCGTACAAGATGTCCAAGCATGCAAGGGGTTCAGGCATCCATAGGATCCAACCATGCAAGGGGTCCAAGAAAGCATGGGGTCTAAGCATATAAGAGACTGAGCAAAAGGAAGTGATAAGGGGGAATAACTGCAACGCACAAGTTTGAACAGGTCTTTGAACAGGCAATTAATATTAGCTTCCTAGCTAAACCATTTTTTAATAACCTTGACAGGTTAGACTAGCTGAATGTGTTACTGTTAAAGAGAACTAATCAAGCTATATCCTCATGAAAACAGATGCTAACACTTCACTTTCATCGTCCAATTGACTCCCGCCAATCTTCCACATGAGCTCTTCAGTTCTAATTAGTCACGGTTTTTGCCACTAACAGCTTGCTGGTTTTTTGTGAGGCATTGCTTGCTTGAAATGGCCATCAAAATGGTAAAAATGTGGTTTATTCTTTTTGATGAAGTTGATGTGAGTGCTAGCCAGCTCACTAATGGCTTGTAACTCCATGATTCTTTCCAAATAAAGCAGGCAGCGCAGTTGAGGCTTGGCAGAGACAACAGGAAGTCGACTGAGTAATGTTCTGTTCCTGTCAGACCCACATCATCAGCTGAAGGGGAAATGATTGATTCCCTCCTGTCTTCAGGCTGATGATGGAACCCAGAGCGTTATTATTATGCGAGGGAACACTTCGGAGAGATAATCAGTATAATGGCTGACGTTGCTTGTGAACGGCTAGAGCTGAACAGGTGATGCATGTTTTTAATCTTATTGGCTGTAAAAAGACGGTCAAAGGAATTGAAGCAAGCTATAGGCACGAATTCAACTGGCTGTTGGGAGTCTCTTACAATTGTCAGATCTTTGATTATTATACTAATTAATTTAACAGACTGTGGAGACGTTTTGCTGCCTGAAGACACAGCTCTACTGAGAGCACTTGGATATATCAGCTCTGGGTGTAAGGCGTGTGAATGTCAGAGTATGGACTTTTGTCATATCTAGCTAGATGTACTATCTTAGCATTATCCAGATGTGTCCCCATGGCCATTGTTGCCACCTCTGTAATCAGTCAGACCACAGATTCTAAAAAAATGTCACTGTAAACTGATCAGATGGCATTTTATGCCAAAATGTCACTGTAACCAATCAGACAACAGTTTCCACTCACAATAAAACTGTAACCAATCAGATTGCAGTTCATGCCAAAATCAGACCACAGGAATATACATTTTTTCTAAAGTTTCCTCCAGTTTCTTCCATTAAAAAAAAAAAAAATAAATTAATAAAAATACCTGTAGTGCATGCTGTAGTATAAAAACCTCTTTAATAATACCTAGTCCAAAAGCATAAATAAATTAAGCATAAATAAACCTGAATAAGATAACATGAATTAAAATAAAATTAAAACTTTTATATTAAAAAAATATTGTTACATTTCTTTAGTGCAAAATTATTATTTAACCCCCCTCCACACACACACACACACACACACACACAAACACACAAACACACACACACACAGTGTTTGTGTAGAGAATTAAAAACAAACAAATGGAAAAAAAAAAAAAATTCTCTTTTGTTTAAGTATAAAAGTCACTGGTGTTAAATATCTTATAATAATCAGTATGAATTGCCTTTGTCCTTTTGGTTCCAGGGTGTTTGTAAATGTACACTTACAGGCCTGGGTTGTTAATAACGTTCGTATTTGTTAGACTTTGTGTGGAAAATTGTGCTGTTTCTCCTTGATATGGCTCAAATTGGACACATTGCATGGATTAGATTGGAATTGATTAGATGTTTGTTGTAAAGTCTTCCAGTTTCAGTGTCAGAAATGTCAGCTCAAAATCAATACTACACTGTTAGTGTCCACCACTCCAGCGTTTAGAGAGATACAGGTCTCTTTTTTTTTCTTCCTGTGCCACCTGCTTTACTTTCATTTATTTTTTTAATAGCTACTAGCTAGCAATCTAAAATTTCAGGCTCTGTCATTAGCTAGCCTTTTCTCTATGTTTACAGCTAGTTGCCTGGCAACACTGCAATGAGACACTGAGAATGAGATCCCAGGTTGTGACAAATGTATAAAAAAAAATACCCAGTTTGTGCAAATACATTGTGGAAAATAGGTTGCTATGGTTGTTAAAGTAACAAATATCTTTCACAATATTGTCATTATGTATCTACAGTGTTTCCTGGAAACCAAAATGATCCACTTTACATTATGACAACTGAAAAACCTAACAACTTAACATACAAAATTGCAGGTAACCTCATATCTATTATGCATAGCTGTAGAATATATTAAAAATAATACATCTATAAAGAGCTAAATAGACTGAGAGAATAATGCTTTAAATGATTTAATTTCTACAGATGTGAACATTCGAAATGATTAGTAATCATCTCATCAGAAAATGACACAACAATGTCACAAGTTAATAACTTAGATATTAAATAATTTAACTGGAATTAATACTTTGAAATGAAATAATTAAAATTTTTAATTTTGCACATGCAAAAAAAAGAATTTGTAACTTTAAAAATAAAATAAAATGGAATTATATATAAATATAACTGATGATTTGTTGTAATAATATGAGAAATATTTTCTGAACAATAGAGCATTTTGCATGCCCACAGCAATGAAGTATATAATAATGTAGTATTCAGTATAGCAGTACTGGTGCAGACTTGCCCATGCTTGATTCATTCACTCTCCTTTGCTGGCTGCATCTTTTTTCTATTTTTATTTATTTATTTATTTTTGAGAAATGAAATGGGAAAAAAAACACTCGCTATAGGTCTGACCATTCCTCCTGCTTTTGAAAGTGGTGCCAGTAACAATATTACATAATACAAAATGTGCTGCAGCAAAAATACAACCGTGCATTTTTGAATTGTTGAACAAATCTGTTATTTATTTTCTTCTTTAATTCAACATTTTTGTTAGATTCATTATTATTATTATTATTATTATTATTATTATTATTATTATTATTAGCACTTATGTTTCCCTTCTTCTTACTCATTTCTCATTTCAACTCTGATTCCTGGTGACTCATTAGTTACCTGCCCTAAAACTTGGACCACTCATTACGGAACCTTGTCTGTGACTTTAAAGAGTACACCAGTTCCTTGTAGTGTACCTCAGGGCTCAGTTTTGGGTCCATTTCTGTTCATTTATTTACTGTATCTATCTACCCAGATGCATAGAGGGTATATGGTGGTTGTCTTGCACCTCTAGGGTTAAGTCCTGCCTTTGCTTGTGTGTAGTTTGCATGATCTCCGAGTGCTTCAGGGCTTTTCCCCTGGTACTCTGATTTCCTCTAAAGACAGTCTAAAGACATCTGTTGTAAGGCTGATTGTCATCTCTAAATTGTCCATTGTGTGTAATTGTACCCTGAAATGGACAGGCACCCTGTCAGAGGTGTCTCCCACCTTGTGTCTTGGATAGACTCCAGGCTCCCTGTGACCCTGTATAGCAGTGAGTTCAGAACAGAGAATGAATGGATATTTTTGTTACTCCATGACATGGGTTATACTTCCATATCTTTTTTGATGTCCTTAGCTGGCTGCTCTGCTCCCTTCTCCTGTTTTAATAAACTGAGTACAGGATATTAAACTCTGAACAACATCAAACATCATGTGGGTAAATAACCAGGCTGCCATTTCCAAGGTTGGAGGTCCTTGATGAGACCTTGGAAGCATCATAAAAACTGTATTGTCTAAGTATTTCGAGGTTTGTTTTCATGTGGAAATTTCATGTACTGATATCCCCAGTGTATCCACTTTAGGTCACCACATCTCACTGCTGATTATTTTCCTGTAACAGCACAACGCTGAGTGTTAATGTGTGTGACAGAGTTTTAGAGCTTAGCGAAGCTGGGTGGACTGCTGGGAGCCTGGAGGATAAATATTTCAGAGTCCCTGCAGTAGCTTCCCTCCTATCCTCTTGCAGATAATCCACCATGGGAGAGAGACAGACAGCCAAGCAGCCAGAGAGTGAGATAAAGATTAGCGATCAGACAATAATCGTTTCAGAAAGATGATTTGCCACCCGTCGGTGCGTCTGCTCAGAAAAATGAAAGCTTGTTCATCCTGGTGCGATGGTGGAACAAAAGATGCAGATAAGATCTTCATAAATAAGAGAAAGAAAACAAGGCTGAGGGTTTTTTTTTGTTGTTGTTGTTTTTCCTGGAATTAAGGTTTCACAGGCATGAGGATAGAAATATATCAGATTTGATCATGGGAGAGCCTGAAGGAAGGTGGATGCACTATGTGTCTGAGAGAGAGGAAAGAAAAAGAAAAAGGTGTATTCACTAGATCATGGGACTCCTAGTATTTTGGGATGAGTGATTTTTTTTTTTTGTGAGTAGTCAATGAGAGACTGCTGATCTGAGATTTTCACCAATGTGAACTTCTGCTATTGTAACTCATCCATCTTTACATTAATGTATGATCTGTGATGCTTTTCTGCTTGACATGGATGTAAAGAATGGTGCATATTTGAGTTTCTGTCTACTTCCTGTCAGCTCAAACAAGTCCAGCTGTTCTCCTCTGAACCTCTCTCACCCACAGAACCACCCCTCACTGGATAGTACCATCCGTTGTTATTATTATAGTATTATAACTGGATATTTATTTTAATTAAAAATTTATCTTTTAATTTATGTTTATATTTTTGTGTAAATTCCAGAAACTTTTGTGTGGGAAAATCTCCACTCATCAGCGCACCTTGCCCCAGAAGCCAGATTTCTTAAAAGTAGTTTCTTTTCCTG